>NW_009926484.1:36552-37553 GCF_000696875.1 Nestor notabilis
TTAGAAAAACACATTAAAGATACAAAATGCGAGAAAAATCAGGATAATACTTACCTTCATCAATAGTATGTAATGTTAATGAGATTTTGCAGTTACTTTCAAGCTGGCTAAACTCAGGACAAGGAATAGGAATGCTACTTTCTACTGCCAGTCTGTATTCCTTCCCATTTTCTGATATATCGTATGTTTCTGGATGTATCTAGCACAGAAGAAATTGTACTTAAAATGCAAGCTTTGTGAGTAAACTACAGCACTGCTTACTAGCCAGCCAGGAATACAGTATAAAAACTTCAAGAGATGGAATGGTACAGTGCGTGGCCTGCTCCACTTCATAAGGCCTATTTAGATGGTCTGAAGCACAGAGGCGTACTGGGGAGAAGATAAGGACACATTATACCCAATACAAGAGCATTGAAGAGATGGCAATAAGGGGCATGGGTAAGGAAAAGGCAAGAGTAAAGGCTAGCTAGGAAGGCAAGGAATTAGCAAACCACATCAACACCATACAAATGTATTCTCTCGGTAACTTCTGGAAGCTAAAATACAAACAGATGCATTGTCTGGGAGGAAGGGGAGGGGAAGTTACCTCTAGGCAACAATGACCCAAAAGAATTTGGAAGCACCATATTTCTCTTGGGGGTCCTCTCCGTAAACTTACAACACAGTTCACCATAGATGAATAATCGAAAATGCAAATAGAGATCAGTAACAGTGGCCTACAACTGAGTGCTGTACATCGGTGACATCCTGAACACAGCCTCACAGGACAACAGCAGCAATGCATTCACATGTTGTAGTGTACACTACAGATTCACGCTTACATGAGAGAAATCTGGGCCATGATCCTGCAGAAACATAAGCTCAGGCTTAACTTTATGAAGGGCAAATCCTTAAGTCAACAGGTCTGTTCCCAACATATAATGACAACCAGTATATCTTTCTGGGATTTGGGTCCCATTCCTAGACAGCAAATGGGTCCCTATAGCTATATCCACAGCCGG
>NW_009926484.1:37572-50139 GCF_000696875.1 Nestor notabilis
CTAAGTGGCATGGCACAGCTCATGTCCCAGTTTCCATCTCCAAGCCCAGACCAGGTTGGCCTCACTTTTCTCTTACCCCCATGCCCAGCTGGGAAGGGGCCCTGGCCTGGGCTGGGCTGTCCTGTGAACCACATGCTGGGAGAACATGTTGGCATAATGCATATCATGCCAGAAAAAGTGGGAGCAGTTAAACATAATGGACAACAGTGTGCCAGGGCTCACATCTGAGCCATGAACCTCCTAGTTTACAAACAGAACATCAGAGTTGACTGTTGCTGCTGGAAATTAAGGCTTTTACTCTGTGTGTGAGCTGCCGATTCAGCCTTACTGCACCTTCAGGAACAGAGAAACAACTTTGACTCCTCTGCTTTTTAAGAAATTTAGGTTTACTACAGCCAACAACGTGTGCTATTAATTCACAATTAATACATACGGAGTGCCTTCTACTGAGAGGACTGACTGCTGTAGCAATATGTAGATTCCTATTAAGATAAAGTAAAACATTTTCTTTCAGAGTTACCTTAATGCCAGCAAAAAATTCCTTGCTCTCAACTGAAGAACTTTGTATATCTGGCTTCTCCACAAAAAAAGCAGAACTGCTACAGTAGACCTGTAAGGCAAAACCAGAGTAACAGGATACATTTTTGGTATGAGCGGTCTTTCCTTTTCAACATCACTGAACTAACACTGTCAGCCAACTATTCAAAAAGTCTCCAAAGGATTTTTGAAGATTAGCAATTGCTATTGTTGTCCATAAGCCATCCAAGTAGCCTGGCTTTGGCTTGAACATACATGCACATGCACACCACCATGTGCTTTTTTGGGGTTTCATTTGGTCAAGAAAAATTAACGTGTATTTTGGTATATACAGGCAGAAAGCTTATTGATTTTCCAATGCTTAAGCTTCTCAAGCCTAGGTCTTGATTCTGCTATCACAGAAGGTAATGCAGGTACTCCCAAGGCTTTTGATGGCAGAGACAAAACCGTTTAAATTCAATACTAGAGACAAAACCATCAAGCAGCAGTGCATTATTGATTCAGAGAAAAGACATCTATCTAATGAATCAACAACACAGCTTCTCACAACCTCTGGCTCTTACAACCTCTCACTTAGGTGCAGTTGCATGCAAAATCCTCTTAATTTATAGTATCAAAAAAAAAATTACAGTACAGGATGAAGATGATGCAACTTGAATAAACATTTACTCCCTGGAGGCACACTACTGAGACAGTCTCAAAACATTAATGGCAGTAATAATTACTTATCTATTCCATGGTATTTCCACATTCACATGGGCACTGTTGGTGTAAGCAACAACCAGAGGCAGTATGCTCCGTTCAAGAAAAATTATACAGCAAGATGCCGAAACTCTGTCTCTAGCAACTGTTACTGTCTACTGAGACATAGTCACAAAGATACAGAGATAATAATTTTATTTTAACATACTCTGTCTCCCAGTCTGATGCTTATCCCATCTAGTTCTAGAAGTGAGAAGCCATGAAATGCTGTTTCATGTTTCAGTTCTTCTTTGATACCTTCAGGAGAAAGTCTTGACCAAGTTACAGTGAATCCAACTGAGCTGTTTGCAGAAGGAATGCCAAAGGTACACCTAAGGTAAATGCTGCCTTTGATCAGCTCTGCTACAACTTCAGGAATGGGTGGTAGTGGTGGTGACATGAATGGAGATGATGAAGGAGCCAGGTTACCTAGTCAAACAGAAGTGTGGTTTGTGCTTTTTATTCTGTGCAAAACCAGTATTGGATGAAATGACATTGACATGTATTTTTCCAATTAATACACTAATAATACTTACCTTTTTTCATATGGGGAAATATTACATAGTTTCTTACAGAATCAGAAAATAGGTATGTTCCTTTTATTAATTATTAAAAGGAGAAAAACCTCTTTATCAGTCTTCAGGAAGGTGCTGAAGAGTAGGGAAACAAAAAAAAACCAAACCAAACCAAACAACCAACAACCAAGCAAACAAAAAACCCCACCAAGGGAATAAAATACAATTAATTATTTTACCTGGCAGGAGAGTATAGCCTGTGAAGGAATTTGCCTGACAGAAGAATATCTTCTCTACTTATGAAGAAAAAGCGGGGGGTGGGGGTGTATGGTGGTGGTATAGGAAACAGGAAAAACAAAAAAGGCTACATAAAAAGGAACAGATTAAGCAACAGTATGATCTGTAGATTCATCTTATATCTGACTCCCAAAGAATCAAGGTAATCTGTAAATCAGCATTTTAAAAATCATTTTTTAATACTCTGGTACATTATGCTGAGAACATACTTTTGTAATCCAAGGTCTGAAATTACCTCCAAACTGCTCATTTTGCAACAGACTGAGCAATACTGTTGAGAACATGAACATGTTTTTATTCAAGACAAAATATTCAAGACTAAGTGTTGACATTATTGTGTTACAGATGCACAGAAAATCTTGAGTATTTTCAAACCAAAATACTCACTGCTACAGACGCCTTGAATTTCCCTTCCCTCAGGATCACAGGCTTTGCATTCGAAACAACTATAAATTGTTCTTAAATTGTATATTTATACTCAAACAGGGTATGTACACCAATCCTCTTAAATTACTGCCCTGTGTTAAAAATATACCAAATATCACAAGGCACTAATTGAAGTTTAAACTAGCAGAACAGAAGCAATCTTGTAATTGGATCCATACACAATTATCACAGCAGTCAGTACAAAGCCTTGTATTGGAAACCACAAGTAGATTAGCTACACCTGGGAGGAAGGGTACAGAACATTCCACCACTTCCACATCTTTTACTGCAGATGTACCCAGCCAATATTTATACATGTTGTTAGTGAATAAAAAGGAATTAAATTTTTCTCTTGACTATATAATTTGTCTCCCCAAATCCACAATCTGAATGCTCATTCATTGACTGTAGCCCTGGACAGCCAAATCCAGTACAAACCTTCTTTGAAAAAAATCATCTTTCTTACATGGGCCTAAGAAAAAGTGCTTGTGCATTGCTATGTTTGGTACTTTGAATGTTATAAAACAAACAAACAAAAAATCAAGTGGAACTTTTATTAAACTTTAGAATACCAGTGCACTTGTACCAGGAGTAGAAATCGGTTAGTCACTCCACTCAAGTTAAGTCCAAAGGGCATCAGCAACACTGAAAAACCCACTTACCAGAAAGAATGAAGAGCAGATTTTGATGTTCCACTCAAGCATTGAAATGCTTGAATTGCTGAGCATATAGAGACTGAAAATTTGCATCAGGTATTTACAGCTATCAAGTGTTAAAGAGAAAACACAGTCCACATGGTAACCTAGACATAAAAAGCAGCACAAGAGTACAATGCACTTCTCATGAAAACCTCATCATAAAAGAGGGCTTTTAAACTCCAAATGCATTTTGGATTTACAGTATTCAGCAGAGCCAAACCAGTTATGTTTCTTGCCTCCTCTTTTGAGGCAGTAAAAATTTGCTACCTCACTGCCTATGTTTTTTATATCCCGCTTCTCTTCATGAGCCATCACCCGAAGTAAATGCAAAATCCTATAGTGCAGGAGTTCTTCACTGCTTCAGTCGCTTGCATACTTAAATGTCCCATTTCTGGCTTTTTTTTTTTCCCTGTCAATAAACCCTTGGAGAATGCCTTAGCAATTGGATCTAAAGGTATAATAATGGACCAATAAAGCACTAGAAAACCCACTGATAGTTTTGCTATTAAGCTTTTTAAAGCAGTTGGTAATACAGAATATGACTTAGAGCAATACAGTATATGATGCATAGAAATACTGCTAGTATTTTCACAAAGGTATGTTATACAAGCTAGTAAGAATTTCCTACTACACTAATTTGTCACTGCTTCACAGTATTTATAACTATGAGGATTTAACCATCCCTTCCTTTAGTTATCTAAAACATCTGGCATGGATAATGAAACACTGAAGTTTTGAGCTATGAACACCAACCCACTTTTGTAGCACAAGGGTTCAAGACAAAGCAAGAAACTGCAAAAGGACTCAAGTTTTTTCTCATAGTACTAACAGTGTATCAGTAGAGCATTTCTGTGTTGAATTTTCTTCTAGCAACAATGTGTATGCTCTCCAGAAAGATAAAAGAGTTACAATAAAAAAAAAATAAAATACTCCTAATGGTACTAACCAGTAATTGATATAAATACATGTTGGTCAAGTTGTTAAACAGAATTTACTCTGACACGTACACGTATTCAGTAATGGGTATTTGCAAAGTATGAGTGCCATTGTAGGTACTCTGAATTTTGACTTCTAGATGCATCTTATATCCCCACTTCATACGGAAAATTTCAATGGTTAAGTTTGTGGGTTTTGAACAATACTGGAATACTAAATGTAAGTTAAAAAGGGGTGGTGTGAACCATACTGAATAATTTTTCTTTTATATCAGTATTAAAGATTGCAAGAAATTTTAACATATCTAAGTATTTCTAGACATTTCTGTTCAGCCAAATACCAGAGAAACACACTTACTCATAAACACACACACTTTGCTGAGTTAGAGCATGCATTTTCTCACCTTCTGCACAATACCCCATGCATCCTTGGGTGGGCTGCAGTAAGTAAACAAAGAAATCTCCGCAGTTCCTCACACTGACAGGGATTCGGAAAAGACAGCAGTCTTTTGAAGCGCTGAAGAAAAACTGCCATGTAGCACAAGCTGTTAACTGTTTGATCTCACCAGGTCTAGGCATGGATTCTGACTCCCTCAGAGACAACCAGACAGGGGCTTGAGTACCGCAGTGATTCATCTTCAGCACCAGAGAAAAACATCAGAAAATGGTTAATGCTGTATCAAACTGTTGCTGTGCTTTAATGAGGTGCATATGTATTCATTTCATTTCCTACATGAGCTTTTAGCAAAGTTTAGACAGTATACTGAGGGCTCAATTACTTTCTTCCTCAAGGTTGAATACAAATACACACAAAAGAGATTTAAGTCCTTCTTTGAGTCAGTCCAATGAATTTGTGTTTTTAAAGACAGGCTATAATTCAGTGTCTGAAGAACTTAACCAGGAGCCACATCTGAGTATCTTGCCTCAAAAAGCTAATAGTTGTATTAAGGCTTAGTGAGTTACTCCACATCCATTAACCTACAGAAAATGACTATGTGAATGCTACCGGAGCACAGCAAACACAGGATAGAACATATGCACCTTGAATATCAACTAAAGGTGCTAAAGCTGACATGTCTCATCTGCCCTTTGCCATGGACTGCAGGCTCAGCTAACCTCCTGGATCTCTTCTAAGAGATATGGCCAGCTGATGTGAGGTTACTGATTTTTAGCCTTTGCCAAAAATGCTAGACACCTGATAAGCCCCATTTGTCTTTCAATTCCCCACCTTTAGAAATAGATATGCTTGTAGCACCCCCCTGTAACAACCACAGTGGCACTGTAGCAACCTTAAGTCCTTTGGTGTTTACAAAGCAGTAGGCTCCACAAGGTCTGTGGTTCAGATGCTGATTGAACAGGTGATTTAAGAGGGCTGTTGTTCCCTCTCGAAAACAAAAGCCTTGTTTAATGTTTTTCCTCATGGAGTGAGAAGTGTGCTGTAGAATAGCCTTCACTCCTTACCACTGCGGGTGGCTATGTGAGGTCTTCAGGTCAAGGAAACTGCAATGCTGGTCACAACTTAACAGTAGTACCACTTGTGGTAACTGTAGGATAAATCTGATTTAGCAGATACAAGAGTTTATCAGTGAAATACAGAAAAATGAATCCTGAGAAAAGGAGACAAAGGAGGATCATGGATTACCAGAATGAGTTAAAGATCACCTCCTGTCTTTCATGTTCTGCAGAAACCAAACTAAAGAGAAGCACCTAGAAGGACACAGTGTGTTAAAGCCAGCATCTGGAAAATATTTACAGGAAAACTGTAAATCTGAAATTGTGACATTTGGAGAACCTCTTCTTCTCATACATTGCCTCAGGTATTCTTTTCTTTGACCTGATAGTGAAACAGTGTCAGATCAACTCATCTTTAGATCTCATGGTCTAAAGACAACTGCAGACTCATTGAGCAATTACCTCAAAAGTATACTTTTCTTTCTTAATCTAGAATATTTGAGCCCACCATCAACCCAGCAGACAGAATTAATGAGAAATAGACAGAAATAGGATGAATTGCTTAACAGAGTCTGAATCTCTGACAAGCATTAAATACACCTATAATAAAAGTTCTAAAGGGAAAGAAAGGAGGAAACTTCCCAAACAAGACATCCATTTTAGTTTGGTTTTAATGTTTTGACTTTGGGATTTCAAAATAGATGTCTTGTTTTTGTCAACAGATGCAAAGAAGCAGATGTCAATGCATAAATTTTGCTTGCTGAGTAACTTTTGAATCCATCTCTTTCCAACTGTAATTATCTGGGCTCCTCTGTGTTAGGATGGTAGTTTATCGTTACCAAATATTTATTAAGGACTGAGTGAGAACTTTGATCAGATTTCTAAAACTTTCCTGGGTGTTCAGAGCAGGTATTTTGCTAGCCTAACCTCTGTGCTGCAAAACACGTTGGTTCTTCTCCTGGTTTATCATGCTCATTCTTTGCATAAAAGTACCCATTTTGAGAAAGTGCAACTAGTTGATTAGTCTGTCGATATTAAATCTAACTGAAAGAAATTCCTTCGGGAATCATACTTTCGGCTAGGTTTTTGCAGTGTAAAAGCCCGGATAACAGTAGCCTTTGTAACACAGCCCTCTGAGTCCTTGAGTCAGCTAAAAATTAAAGATACTTCAGTTGCTTTATACTAATGTAAAGATTTAATAAGTAATTTAAAAAAGAGGGGCTGTTATAATTCAATTTTATTAATACGTTCTAACTGGTGGGTATTCCTTTTTTTTTGAAGAAGGAAATGTTTTAAAATAAGAAACTACAAAGAGATATCTTATTAGAATATAACGTTACAAAAAAGTTGGTATGCTCCAAAATAAAGCACTACAAGACTACAAGTCTAAAGTATTAAATATTCCAATTAATTCTTGAGTCTTACGGGACTTGCAGATGACAAGGCAACTAATCTTCAGTTATCTCTGTTAGACCAAGTCATTTTAGGAATAATCTCTTCTAATATGATCACTTTAAAAGCTCAATTACTGGATTCATGTTGCTGCAAGTGTTCACACAGCTTTCATATGGCCTGCCTAACAGACTGACCATCACACAGTTGCAGCTTTACAACGTGATATCCCTGCTACGCTACCACTGAGAAAATCTTTAGCAAGGACCACAAATGACAGGTTTTGAGTGTCTAAAAGGGATGTAATTTATCATCCTCTGCTACTGCCCTTTCAATATAAAATTTTCAACACTAAAACTTAATTGTCCAGTTAACACATTTTACCATACCCGAGTATTTAGAAAGAATAGGTACTCTGTATTCCTCCTCATCAGTCTCCACAAGCATATTTTTCCATACCATATCCTACTGGTAAATTCTTACAAATAAATATGTATTTTTCATAATCAAATGAGTTGTAACAGTACCTCCACGCACTTGGTCGGCATCTCAGCAGGCTTATCAAATATCATAAAGCGGTACCATCCTGGTGTTAAGGAATGGTCACATATTAAATCCTGAATAGCTGATTGCTGGAGGTGGGTTGAATCGAAATCAATGCTTCGGTAAGGGCTCTGCAGGATCTGATGCCCACCAGGAGAGCATTCAAGAACTGTGGAGCAAGAGTAGTTGGAGTATCAAGGTGGAATGCCTAACAAGTCTGTTAGAAAAGAGGTTAAGTATTTGTAATGGGAAAATTAGGATATATTGCAGTATGATGTGAAGCTACTTTTACTGAAAAACACATTCAAGTGTTAGTAACAACAACAAATAGGTATGTTGGCACTCTAAAATGTAACAGAATTCATCATGTGGTAACTTTCCCTTCTTTCAGTTGACAATAAATACTAATTAATAACCACTTTATCCATTTACCCGAGATGTGAAAACAGTGGAAAGGAATATGTTTACACTTTCTCTCCAGATTTTGACTTTCTAATTCCACTGATGTTTAAGAAATCTAACAATCTGAATAAAATGGGGTGTCAGATGTATGAAAGGATCAAAATCTTACCTCAAGAGCAGTAAGGATTATCCAAAGTTCTTTTGGAAATAGGCGACTGTTTTATAGGGTTCTTATGCATGAAATGAAGAATTCCTTCAGATGGGTGAGAGGTAGTTTGCATGTGTACATGCGCACCATAGCAGAAGTGTGTACTGAAATGGGCAGATACTTAGGTACATATTTTAAGTCAATTTGCATAACTGGCATGCTAAATTTTAATACTGTAAATATAACTGACAAACATATTTTTGGACATCTAAGAGACCTTGTGGCCTCAAACAAAAAATAGTCTCAAAATTACGGATAGGTACAATGAAGGATCAGAATCTGAAGAGCTCTTTACAACAGTTTGTTTCAAATGCAAACTCATTCAAAGATAAAGCAGAATGCCAGAATTTCTGAGTCTCATCTGGCAACTGAGTTGATTCCTGTCAAAGCCAGTGACACTACAGGTTCTGGCTAATGGCATATTTGCATGCAACATACTGAATAGCCATTCTTGCTCAGGAATGTGTTTGGAAAAATAAAGTAGGGGAAAATAAAGTAAGAGGATGTTTATAAATAAATGATGCTTAAAATACACCTGTCTATTGAGCTTGCTTTTAAAAATGGATACTGATGATGACGGTGAAAGGAATTTTAGGTCATGTTGAATAATACAGTTAATTCTTGCCTCTACTGTGCTACTAATGAATTTTAAAAAAATGTAGCTGTAAGCAAAGCTATATAATTTTACATTTTTGATATTAATACTCAGATCTTCAATTTTCACTCCCAGGTTTTTCTGTATTTGTCCCGTATTTTGCACGGTGTAACTGTGTCACTGATTACAAATATATTTTGGTTCTAATCATGCAATAATGTACTATCTATCTATCTTCCACATTTTTCATGTCACTGTCCAGATAACCACAATTATAAAACAGTTTCAAAATCAGGTAATTTCCTTCCTTTAAATGGACAAGATGCCCTAGTGAAAGAATGGACTTAATCTCTTTCAAGCACAGGATGAGAATCCTATAGTCTTTCAAAGACTGAAGAGTTAATCTGATATGGCTTTAGGCTACCCAGGTAGGTAACAATAGCTCTATCTTCTATCCTCTAAGGGCCCAGGGAAGTCAATGTGATTGACTGTGCCACCACTGTGCTTCTAAGATGCTGGTAGCAGCCTGTAGGCTATTTGTGTCCACACAATTTGACCTTATCAAGAGTTTATCCTTCACTGGAATTTGAAGAAAAGCCCTTGAAGAATCACAGATCAGTCATGTGTGTTATTGTAATGTTTTCCAAGCAAGCTACAGCACAAGCAGTTTACGAACCATGGTGGAAGTTTCTTCCTGTCTTCTGTGTTTTATTGGAATTCTCCCTTTCATACAGCACCCTCATTAGTTTTCTTTCCTGTAACTGAATCACTCCTGATACAATTAATATCCATTACCTTTTCCATTAATAAATCAAACTAAACGTGAGACAAGTCTTTATTTTCTTTTCCTCCACAGTTTAATTAGATCATTGTTTGATAGATCTTTAAAACAGCTGACTATACTCACTTGTAATAGGGTCATAAATCCTACTAAAGATCAAATTATACATTTCTTATTATTATGCACATCACTTTAAAATGTCACCCAGCTCTTCATGTATTCTTTCTTCCTTTTTAGCAGTATGCTAATACTTCCATAGTTAATGCTTGGAAATCTCATGTTGCTTAACACTGGCTGATTTTTTTTTCCCTTTTCTTTCCTTTCCCATTCTGCAAAACAACTGAAAATACTGCCATCATCAATAATAAAAATTAAATTACTTTATTACACATGTGAGTGTAACTGATGTGCTGTCTAGCAACAGCAGAAACAAAGCTATCATATTTAAGGACATACAGACAAAAAATGAATGCTGTGTTCTGTGTGGAAAAAGTTGCCCCCGCAGATCCCTACTCAAATCAAAGGCACTTAAGAGGAGAGTTGGCTAAATTTTCCATTGAAATAATCATTTCCTAAAAATAATTTTGGCAAAAGCATTCTTTCAAACTTCATTCTCAGAATGAGAAATACCTATTTTGCTGCAATGCTCCAGCAAAGCTCCAGCAAAGCCTTGCCTGCATTGAACACCCTGCAATTTTCAGCCTAATGAGTCAAGGCTGACAAAATAATAAGGAACTGAAAACAGGGTCTGATGACTTGAAAGCACTAAGGAAGCTTACCCCACAGGGCAAACTCACCTACCAGCTCTGCATAGTGTGGAAGGAACATTTAAGTATGACAAGATGTATGTGCTACTGTTGACTTGACTTCACCCAAAATCACAAAATACGCCAACATTTTCTGACACAAAAAGAAAAAGTCATGTTAGTTGCAACAGAGTTTATCAGTTAAGCATGATTATTCTTAATGGAAATCTTTCCATACATATGGGAATATTCTTTTTAATGATTTCTTTTCAGACCTTTAAAGGTGTTAGTGATTTAATAGCTTTAATTTTAACAATTTCCTTTAGAATAATGGAGTTCTAGTTATAAAATATACAAATGAGTACTTGAGAATTAAGGCCATAACATTCAGCCTCCGTTGTAGATTGTGCACAATTGGTTTAACTTAACCTAGAGGCAACACGTGCAATAGGGTCTGAGGGGACACTTATTTCTAGAAAGTCAAACTCTCCCATTTTGTTTGGAGGTCCAGATGCTGCATACTGTCTGCTGAAAAAGCAATCTGTCTTGGGAAAATCGCAGCTGTTTCCCTAGAATTTGAGTTTACTTATCACATTCTGTGCTTTCCACAAACACCCTGTGTACTGCATATGGCTCTCTACTGTTCTTTAACTGACGTTCCTGCATGCCAAGAATTTCATTCCATATTTGCTTTTTCCTGACTGTCTTCAGGATTAATACAGTGAGTTTTCCCTGGATTCATCCCAGACCTACTTGGTCCTGCCAGATACTGAGAAACGTGACCCTAAGCTGGAAAAGAATTCAACTTTTGCAACATCTTAAATACAAGGATAGCATTGTGCTGGTGAATGAGCCTTTTGGGAGAGATACACTGAAAACTGTCAGCACACTGGGGTTTGTACCATCACTGCCACAAGCTGAGTCAGGTAATAGGTACCCTGAACACCACACATTAACCAAAAGAAGTTCCTCAAATCTACACAGGAGCTAAATTTCCACAAAGAGATAAAGTGGCTGCTGATGTTTGCCTCTCAGGCACTTGGGTGGAAAACGAGTTCCACAAACGAATGACTTTTCAATTCCCTGTTCACATGTTTATTGCAATCCATGTGCAGAGAGGGGCTGATGATTTTCCACCTGTCCATAATGTTTCTAGCATTATGCAGCAGTCGGGGACTGAGGACTGCTGGGTGCCAACCAGAGCAGAGACAGGAAAAGGAGCCACTCATGGAGTATGAGCAAGCATGGCACACACAGAGTGGTAGGACTGCAAATTCAGTTCCTAAGGCACAAATAGCTTATTGGGTTTTATCTCTGGCTGCCCAAAGGCCAGGGTCTGGCAAATGGCTACAGATAAACAAATAGTGCCATTAGTAAGTGCCCACTTGGACCCTGAATGTGCTTTTTCTTGTACCTATTGACTGCAAAGGATGCAACGTATCAAAGGCTGAAATCAGAAAAGCAGAAATTAGAACTAGAACTGCATTTAACAAAAGGGCTTAGATGCACCTGTGGATTTAAAATATTCCAAAATACTAAAATGGAAAAGTTCACTTTTTTGAAGTTATCCTGAAATAATTACTTTGGGTAACACTTTTAAAGCAAAATATAAAAATGACCGTAACTATTAACTCAAAAGATAGTGTTTGCTTGGACAAGACATATAAAAAAGCATGATCACAAATGCTGTAGCAGTGACAGTACTGCAATGCAATGGAACGGGAATATGAATACTCCTACACATGTAATGATGAAGAATACAGAATCAAAATAACCTTATTTGAATGGGTGTTAAAGCACTTTTGAACCACCCATGTCCACAGCCTACGGGGTGCTTTGTAAAGGCAGTAAATAGTTGTGCAGCCTTTGAAAAAATGTAGAATATATGCTCGCAGCTCTCAAAGTAATACGCTACACTATCCACCCTTTATGAGGGTTTTCTCTCAGAAATCTGAAACAATACAGACACCGATCTTGCACAGGTCGTGCAAAGCCCTTTGCAGAGGTCCCGGGTATGGCTGTGTGTGCTCCGGCACACGGGGAACAGGCAGCAAGGACTAGAGAGTGGGAGCATTCACAGTCCTGCCCTTCGATGGTCTCTGGTAGGTTTCCCTGCAGGTGCACTGTGACAATGACAATTCCTACTCTGTCAGTTCATGAAGTTGAGCCTCCTCCAGTGAAACTCGTTACACGTTACTACGGGCCCGGGACACAAGCGATGTGCAGGCGCGGGGTAGGGCCTGACCCAGCCTCTGCCCGGCCCGGGCAAGGAGAACGCTGGCGCGGGACCGGCGGGGCT
>NW_009926485.1:0-9907 GCF_000696875.1 Nestor notabilis
GCCTCTCGGTTGCCGTCTCTGGTGGGGAGGGTGGCACCGGTCAGGCCGGGCTTTGTCACCGTGGGGACGTGGCTCCCCGGGATCAAAATCCAGGGCGGCCCGGGAGCGGGCTGCATGTCCAGCGCTGCCTGCCGGGGAGAGGGAGGGTGTCATATCTCCAGCCCCCTTCCCGGAGGGAACTACGGGACCATCCCTCCCTCAGCCCTCCCCAGCCCGGCCTGACCCGCCGGTGCCCTTTTTTTCTGTCTGGAAGGGTCGCTGCACCATCGCAGGCGTGAATGGGGAAGGGTTTATTTTGTTACTCCTCAGCCAAAACTAGCACCGAAATAAGGCAGTTCGGTGAGTGATAAGGCCCCCGGCCCTCTGTTAAGCAGGTTCCTTGTCTCTCGGCTGGGGTGGACCAGCGAGTTACAAAGTCTGGCTGCTTTGGGGTGGTGGGAACGTGTGGGGTGAAAAAGAAAAGCAGTACACTAAACTGAAATAACTGACTTGCTGGGTCGCTCCAGGCAGGTGCCTGGTTTTGTTCGGGCAAATTGGAGGACCCGTTTTCAACAGAGAACAATAAAACTGTAAAATGGTTTGGGTTGGAAGGGATGCTAAAGATCACCTAGTTCCAACCTCCTGCCATGGGCAGGGACACCTAATCCAAATCTCCAACTGTGGTATAGCTGTGGATTTATTTTTCTCATTATCTATTTTAAATGACTCATAAATAGCAAGAAACAGGAGTATGTGTAATGGCTTCCTCTTGCAGCTCATCTGGAGAGGTAGTATGTCCTCTAATGTTTCATGTTAACAACAGTGCTTGGGGGTGACTTTCAGCAGACTGCAGTTGGGGCCACCCAGTGCTTGCAGACAGTTGTATCAGTGTTTTTCTGAAAGCACTGCCTGATCTCGACTGAAGACAAGACAGAAGAACAAACAGGTCTAATGCAGTTCATCAGAACTAACAGTTCTCGTAGATGGCAGTTACTGGACCTGCTGATAATCTCCAGGACAGAGCATGAAGGGATGTAGAAGTGCCTCTGTTTAAGCCAGTGTTGTTATATTATGTGGTACATGAGGTGACTCTCATTGCTTCAGAAAAGGGCAGAACAAAAACCTTGGATAGGAGAAGCTGTGCTACTGCTGCATGTGCTTCCTTGGAGGAGCTTGCAGAGTGGACTGTGTCCCTGGGAAATGTCCCTGGAGTATGCTTAGGTAGCCCAGCCTGCCCACTGTAGAAGTCACCTGGGATCCCCTGTGATGCTAGGGGTTGCCCCTAGCCAGAACAGAGGGGAGCAGGTAGGCATTGTGGTGTTTGGCATCTGCAGCTAAAGGTAAGTTTAGTGTATGTACACTCTTATGGTGAAGTTGTGGTAAGTAGAATCATAGAATAGCCCAGGTGGGAAAGGACCTCAGATGATCGTCTTGGCCAACTTTTTGTAGGATTGCCTCATCCCAATGGATTGTTATAGGTTAATTGTCCCATTCCATTTTTGCTTTGTTTTGTTATCATTGTTGGTTTTATTTCAGGAGTGACAGAAGACTGAGAGAAATCTGAATCTTTCTCCCATAATACATGCAGAAATCTCATTTTGATGTCATGTGGAGAGCAGGTGTTTTTTTCTGAAGACAGGATCAGTTACTCTTACAGCCATGTATTAACCAGATGCAAGGAGTCTGGCAGGTCTTTTGGGTACATTTGGCTACAGCAAGGGTGGGTTGATTTTAGGGACCTCTGTAGTTCTCTCTGCAATACCTGTACAAAGCACCTATGACCTGAAACTTGCTCTGATGTCTCCCGGACTAGAATTTACTTTGTGGGTGTCACTTGATATTCTTTCATTTGACCTATGCTGAACATATGTTTCTGCTG
The DNA here is from genome assembly GCF_000696875.1 of Nestor notabilis. Classification (NCBI taxonomy): domain Eukaryota; kingdom Metazoa; phylum Chordata; class Aves; order Psittaciformes; family Psittacidae; genus Nestor; species Nestor notabilis. The sequence continues at coordinate 1,859 of NW_009926485.1, forward strand.
AAGGGTTGTCTTTGAATTACAGGAACTGGAATATCTGATCATTACTGCTTGTGTTGCTTATTAATTATAGACAAGTTACAAGACTAATGCTTTCAAATTCAGAGTTTCAGGAATAAATAATGTTTAAGTTGTTTAGTTGGCCTGGTGGAGTTGATTCACTGGAGTTGATCCAGTGGGCTTCTCTGCTCTTCGCTTAGACAAAAACCTCACAAGACTTGGACTGCAAATGAATGATGGGCTTATTTTTTCCCAGTTGTGAAAAAATACAGAAGACAACCAGAGCAAGAACCTCATCATCATCTTTTTAAACAACATTAATTCACTGAGATAATTGATAAGAGGGGAGTAGTGGGGGTGAGAAGGAGTATTAGCTCAAACAAGTAACACCTGAATGTTTTTCTAGGTAGCATTGATGTGCCTGGATTGCATGCTGGGAATGAATTAACCCTCTGAACTGCATATCGGGGGTTACAGTTTACAGTCTGCTTTAAAGACTTCTAGAAAAGGATATTGGAGCTTGAATTTTTTAATTTTATTTTTATTTATTCTGTCTTATTTTTACTTTTTATAGTAGTACAGTAAGGAAGATAGATGTCCTGACAGTAATAAACCTGGCTTAAGGCAAGAGGCCAGAAACCCACTAACCTAATTGCTCACTTAATGTTCTTTTCAGATGGTACTTTGCTGATGGCTTTTGGTTTTTCTCTGTACTAAGTTAATATCCTTAGGCCCGGATTCTATTTTTAAATTCATTTTATATGAGTAATTCTGGCATCTATGCTGAGTTGTTGACTTCATTATGGTTCCTTATGGGTACAGGAAGAGTAGAGAAAATGAGACTTACTGACTCTGTAATGACACATACTCAAGGACCTTTAAAATACTAGTTTTGGGTACCTGACCAGCGTTGTCTTTATTCAATCATATTTGCATTTACTGCTGAATGGCAAATCATACAAACTGTTTACAAGGCCTGTCTGCAGAATTCAGCCAGATTCAAGGATGTGTATGTAACCTGAGACTTCTAATCTGCCAGGTATGAGAACCGTAGATGCCGGCTCCACCAATATTTGCTCACTTTAACAAGATAAGAATTTCCTTAGGTAGACAGTGTTCCTTCCGAGGAAGCCTTGAGTAATTGTGTTGAAGTGGGAAGAGCTGATATATTATTTCAAATCAGATTTTCAGAAAGGAAAAGGAAATTTCTTATTCTTAGCTAGTGGTGAAAGATTGAAGTGGTAGCTGGGTCACAAGATTAAATATTTAGATTTAAAATTGAACTACTGACAGTCAGTTCATTTGAATGGTGCATGCTGGCTTTGTCACCCAAGCAGCTGCTTAATTGCTGCTGCAGGAGCAAACATGAACTATTCATTGTGAGGTTGTCAGTATGTAGACACCGCACGTTTATTTTAATGAGCAGGCTTTCAGTTTTTCTTACACCTAGAGTGGCTGTTTGGTTTCAAATAAAACATGGTACTTTTACAATTAGAAGTGTGTATTAGTAGCACAGAATTCATTCCCCAAAAGCAATTTACTTTTTATATTACTTTGCTCTCTGAACCTGATTTTTTGATTGCTTATTAAGCGTCCTGGTTTTTGCATCCATTTTCAAAGCACTGCATTTGAAAGGTGGGGTTTTGTTACTTTTCCCCTATCACTGCCTGTTCTAGTGTAACTAGTGCATTTGTGCTTTCTGCCCTCTTTATTAAAATTGCTTTGCCCGTATTATGGAAATATGCAAAGATGAGTACAGAAATTCTCAGATTTGAACAGCATGTGCTTAGCATCATAGGGGTTTTAATAATGTCTGTCTTAAATGCAGCGTTCCCCATTCAGAGGAGTGAGCATGTTGCATCTTCCATGCAAATCTGCTATCTCCATCTATCTTTTTGCTGCATAGGAGCATGGTGTTAGAGGCAGGGTGAACATCTGGATTTTCCTAGGGAAAAAGAATGTGACTGTTTTCTATGCTATCTGATGATTCACGACTGCTGTAGTGGCTGCATATCATCCAAACTGGGTGCTAAGCAGTTTCCTTGGAGCTATTTCTGTCATTCTCGAGGACATTTTGAAGGCAGCAGTACAAACTGTGCTATCTAGCCTTGATGTGTAAACAAAACAATGGTACAGAAACTGCAAGGTATGTGGCCCAGAAGGTTGATGTTGGTCATATCAATGTAGTCTTGGTTGGGTTTTTTTTTTTTGTGTTTTACTGGCTTTTGGGGAAGGTTTCTACACCATGCTTGAGAATGCAGAGTGATTATAGCATAAATACAGATACATATTTGAAGACTTTTTGCCAGTGTTGGGAATGCCCTCAGCTACAGTGTGTCACTTTATAATCAAAGTGCCAGAGGTTTGTGATAGCAGGTCAGAATTGAGGTATGTGCAGGGCCTGTAGACCAGATATGAGTGGGTTTTGGTTTTTCACTTGTCTTGCACAGAGTGTGAGTGACATTTAGAACTAGGAACGCAGACTGTGTTTAGTGAAAGAACTGGAGAACAACAGAAGAAGGAGGCTATATGGCACATGGTATGTTTTGATACCACTGGTATTTCCTGCCATCATAGCAGTGCAGATGGACACTCTAAATCCAGCACGGTTATTGTGAAGTCCTTTGAATGCCCTGTAGTAGCCTTGTAGCTTAAGTTATAATTTGTGTTCTTTCTACTGTTATTTTCGTGTTGAGGGAGATGTATGTGTGGAAGAAGGATCTGTGGGGTCATTGGGCTTCCTGAAAATGTTTTGAGCTTAAAAAAGCAACAGCAAGCAAGCAAAAGTAAACATGTTGGAAGATAGTTGTTCATGCTACACGAGAGAAAGCGTGTATTTCTGAAGACCAGGGAGTATAAAATGGGTTAAATCTCACTGTCATTTTAACATGAAAGAAGCTTGTTACATGGTCGAAACCAATTAGATCCTAGTTACTGGCCAATAACTTGAAACACTAGGCCTGAAACCGAAAGAACTGCCTTTAATGATGAGACAGGAATGCTGTCTTTCACATAAATTGCTTGTTCCACTTCACGTGTCTCAAGACTGTTCAGTAACCAGACTACTGATCACTTCATTTACATTAGTCACTTAAAGGTGGAAGATTTTGCTTTCTTTGAGGTACCCAGAGCTCAGCCTTTACTTTGCTTTCAGTAAAGCTGGACGAGTACTGTAAGGAGATGAAGCTGCTTACAGCTGTGATCAGTTTAGCTTAGTCCTAACTTGTTTAAGGTGCACCACTATATACTGCCCATTGTTTTAATGTAGTGTTTTTAGATGAAGTGCAGGGAACCAGAAGAATTGTCTCCCTAGATTCTCTATGGATGTGCAGGAATGTTTGGCCAGATTGAAGCGGCAAGGGTGGTGGAAATCTCTACCTTCAAAATACATACCATCTGAGGATTAATCTTTAAAGTCCCTTTAAAAGAAGTGGAATATGAACTTGCATGTGGAGAGAGAGGTTAGGAAGGATGTGTTTCATCATGTCTGTAACCTCTGGTTTTAGTTCCTGTTCCACATCCAGCTTGAAAGCTATTCTGTAAATACTTCTTTTGCTGATACCAGTGTAAATGCTGTATAATATCTTTACTTGGGAATGGTGAGCATGTATTTCTTGAAATTTGAGTTTAGAAATGCAGTTTTTTAAAAACACCTTTTTAGGCTGAGTTTACAAGAAAGCAGTGGGAGCACTAACTTCTGCATATGACTTCATATTATGCAGTCCAAGCAGGCTGAAATAATGAAAAGTTGCTAGTTAGTCGAAACAGCAGATTAGCTTGTGGCTTGCTGTTAAAGGAAGGAGGAAGCGGCTTTGGCATTTGATTGTTTCTCAGTGGTGTTGTCTAGAGAAATCATTTGTCAGTATATTGGTTTCTTTTTGGAATGTAGACTATAAGCTCATGGATAAGCATACGAGGGGTAAATGTGAAGAGAAATAAGGTTTTCCAGTACAGGAGTGAAGGAAATGAGCAGCTGTGTACACAGGAGAACTTGGATTTAAAGAACAGAGAAAACTAGGAGAAATTATTATTTTATTTTTTAATAGAAGTAATTTATACAGCAGTAAAGGGGAAAGAGAGCCTCATCAAGTGCTGTAAAGGCTAATGCTGTAATAAGATTAATAAGTTAACTGGAGAACAAGACAAACTTGTGACGACTTTACCTGTGTGATAAAGAAGTTCTTTGTGTAGAAATTGTTATTTTTGAAAGAGCTCTGCAGTTGGAATTGAGTTTGTATCTAAAAAATATAATGGAAATCATTTGAAGTTGACTCTGATCCATTCCACTGATCTTGAACTTACAGTCCCCAAGAACTTTCCTGTTACAGATGGAGTAACATTTTGTCTATTGACAATATGCTTGATTTTCCTCCCCTCCCGCCCCAGTAAAAACTATTGATCTTCACTTAGGATTTGTGCTACCCATAGGTTTGTTCCAGTAAAGCATTTGCTTCATCTCGAACTGATGAGTTTATATATTGGGTTGTGCGAAGCCTGTGTTTGCCTGTGTGCTTTTTAAATAAGGTTGCTAGGGTTTGTAGGGTTTGTATTGATGGAGAAGATAGCATACAGTAAATAAGGATAGTATATTCAAAATGCTAGCTGTCAGTCCCCCAAATGCACACACTTCCCATGGCTCTGTGTTGCTTTTATTATTTGTGGACAGCTTATAGCATCTGTGTGTGAGATAAATTGCTCCAGCTTGCGACTGTAATAAACGCTATTGCTCCAAATGCCTTTCTATGTAAACATGTCTTAAATGAATGGGACCTTCTGAGAACAAGATTAGAACTTGTGTTTTTGAATCTGTGTAAGTACTTCCGAAGACTCATTCATTGCTTTTCTAGTGAGAGACCTTCTTACTGCTTTTAAGAATGTGTTTTGTTGATACGGGGTTTAGGAGCTATTTGATGAGCTTGGATGATACAGAAGAGTCCTTGGCCAGTGTTAAACCTGTCTCTTATCTGCCTGTAAACTTTGATTTTTGGTGTGGACAGTGGCAAAGTTGCCATGGTGGAAGAGCTAGCTGTGGTGTGTGGGGTGGTTCGTTGGGGAGAAGAACTGTGGCTCATCTATCCAAGCTCCTGCTCAGAGCAGGATCATGAATACCGTTTGTTTGCCAGCGTGGCTTTGTCTACTGAGTCTTGAAAACCTCTGAGAACAAAGTTTTTCACTTCTGAGTATGGCACCAAACCACCCTGCTTGCTGCTTTTTCTAATGTCCAATCTGAATCTCCAAAGTTGTTACTTGTGATACTGAGAGGAGTTTGTCTCCATTGTTTTTGTAATGCACTTTCAGCTTCAGTTACTTTTAGATTATCCCTTGGCTGCCTTTTTGTTGGGCTAAACAAACCCAGCTCCATCACCTGTTTCTCAAGGCTCCAGGCCATTTTGGTGACTCTTTCCAGGTTCTCAAATTCCTTTTCAATGTGGGGAGCTTGAGGTAGGACACAGTATTCGAGCTGCAGTCTCACCAGCGTTTGGTTTCCTTTGATTGCGCTCCTCTTGGCTTTTCCTGTTTGCAGTGGGAGCACACTTGGCTCGTGTTCAACTTGGCAACCAGTTTGATCTCCAGATCTATCTCATTAAGGCTGTTGCTCAACTGGTCTGTTCCTAGGTTCCACTGAAGCACCTCAGGAGCAGATTTTGCACTTCATGCGGTTCCTGTTGGCTTATTCTTTAAGTTCTCAGGGTCTGTATGAGTTGAATTTGTATTTGAAGAGTCAAGTCACTCTTCCTTGTTTAGTATCATCTACAAATTTTCTGAGGATTCATTCTGTCTTAATCACCCAGCTTGTTGATGGAAGGTACTGTGTAACCCTGGCCTCAGTATCAGCCTTTGTGGTGTTCCTCATGTGCTGCCAGCTGGATGCTGAGCCACTGATTACTACCCTTTAAGCTCAGGGGTCCAGCCTGTTATTCAGCCTAACAGACCATTTCTCTAACCTGTGTCTCTTCAGTTTGCTAATCAGGCTACTGTCGGAAACTGGATCAGTCTTAATCACTGAAAACTGGATTGTGATTTTATGTATTTCTGGTAGATTTATCAAGCAAATACTTGAAGTGTTACTAACCAAGGCTAGTTTTATGCAAGTAAACTCATATAGGTAAAATGGAGTTTCACTTGTACTTCAGTCTTCCAAGGATGATGCTGTTTTCTTTGGGGGAATTCTGGTGCTTTGACATGCAGTTTCAGTAAAATGAAATGTGACATTCAGAAACTCCATAGAGGGTCCTTTTTTTTTTTTTTTTTTTTTTTTTTTTAAAACCCAAACAACTGACTTTTTTTTTTTTTTTTAAGTAAATAAAGTTTGTATGGTTAGAATGTGCATCTTACTAATATAAAAGTAGTTAAGGTCACTAAGTTATTTTTTTTCAAGTACACTTTACTATAAAATCTTAGCAGCTTCACTTTTAGAAATATTGCATCTAAATCCTTTTGTTTCGAGACACTTGATTAAGCCCTGTTGAGTAGCCATCTTTAGTGGCTAAACAGTGCATAACGCTATGAGCCTTGTGTTGTTTTACAGACTTACAAAACCTCTTCCCAAAACAACTTATTTTTCCTGTTTGTAGTAGTGTGCATTTACTTTAGTTTTTTCACATTACAGCACTATAAAACTATATATATAGAGAGCTTTATTGCACAACATGCAGAGAGTCCAATCAAAATCTGAAAATGAAGGAGTAACCATAGTTTCATCTTTCCCTCAACATGCAGAGGAGTCAAGAACTTAATACTAAATCTGTTTCTGGAATGGTTTATAAACCTGCAGTCTCCATTTCAGTTTTGAAACACAAAGTCAGTTTTCCAGATTTTTTAAGTGGCCAGAATTGGAGTAGCCCATTAGTTAGTTTGATTCAAATTGTGTGGCTGCCTGTCTGGATCCATCATTTTCATGTAGCTTGCCAGCCAGAGCACAGTAGCATGGATCATACTGAATTGCCAGATGTTTTAAGGAATTGGGCAATGGACAATTTTGTTATGTGAAGGAAGGGAAAATATAGCTTTGGTATTATGGAGGTAATGCTTGAATATGAGACTTGTGGTGCTAAAGCTAGAATGTGATCAAAAGAGAAACTAAACTGTTTTATGTTACGTTATTTTTCAAAGCTGATCACCCGATTGCTGAACCTCTGGGGTTCAGTAAAGCATTTAAAAGCCAAAGAAGCTTTTTTTCCCACTTGAAAACCAGAGCAGTTCTAGATTCAGTATGTGTCTGTTTCTGTCAGAAAAGGTTTTTGGGCTAAGGGAGGTTTTGGTAATAACTTTTAGTGTCATACTCCCTGATTTCATGTACATGTCATCAGAATAATGGAAGCTGAGGTGAGCAACAGCAGCGAGAAGCAAGCAGTACCCAGCAGCTCATGCACTGCACTTATTCAGTAGGTATTAGGCACAGATTTTGTTTAGGACTCTCCTTTTAATTTTGATACTTTAACAATAAAATTCATTTAATCGAATTGGTTTAGCCTTCTTATGGAATGAGCAAAGAGCTGAACACCTACAGGTTTTGGTATCCTGGAGGCAGATTGGTGAAAATAAAGATCTGCAACCATAGCTCAGGTGGAAGAAAGAAGTATTGGGAAAAATCATTAACAGCGAAGTTTCTTCTGCTTTTCTTCTTTGTGAAATAAACTGAAATATAACATTGCCCTTTGAGATTTTTGATTTTTTTTTAATATTTTTTTTTAAATGAGAGAGTAGCGTGAAGAGCTGTGTAGTAGCAGTGTGAGTTCAGTGCTTAGAAGTTATTGCAGAGCATGGGACATCAGCCAGCACTTTCTGACTGGAAACTGGGTTATAAGATTTCTTTTGTTGTTCACGTCTGACGCTTACATAGAGAAATAAATCTTCCCAGTGGTATGAGACAATGAATAAAGTGAATGGGTATAGATCAGAACAGGTAGGTCTTGCACTTAATTGTCTGATTAGCAAGGCTAATTTTTAACATAATCACATCAGGAAGTTTATAGCCTTGTGCAGCATGCATTTTCAAAATCTATCTTTAGCAGAGCCAAAGCTTTTGGTTTTATTTCATTTCCCTTCTGC
>NW_009926486.1:0-877 GCF_000696875.1 Nestor notabilis
GCGGGGGGGGCTCTTCCCCCTCCACTAATTAGTTAATGAGCAGCGAGGTAACGGTGAGGACTCGAGCCTGACCCACGGCGACCCACGCCCCGTGCCCGGAGGAGGTTAATTGCACTAATTGAAGACTGAGCGGACACGGACACGTGTGTGTGTGTTGTGAATGTATCTGCATGTGCGTGTGCAGGAACACGCGTGTGCACATGGTGTGGACCAAGTACAGGCAGGGCTGCAGGCGTAGTTGTGCGTGCGCAGGGATGTGCACTTGTTTGTGTGCAGTTTGTGCATGGCCTGTATCCCTGTGTGTAGGGTTTGTGCCTGTGTCTGTACCGGGATGCTCTGTGGTGCTCATGTGCCTGCACGCGTGGAGGTGCTGGCGTGTTCACGGCCATGTTGGGCACGTCTGTGTCTCCTCATGTGCGTGTGTGCCCCGCTTGCCCCAGGCAGCGGGAGCTGGTAATTGTGGTTGTTACTGCGAGCCCGTTAATCCCCCGAATCCCTTTACCTCCTGCTCGCAGGGGATTACAAATTAATAAAAGCAGCTTAGGGGCAGGAGCCTCCCAACACACACAGATGCTCCCGCTGGACGGCAGCACCGCGACTTTCGCCTGGCCCCGAGCTCCCAACCTCAACTAGGCCCTGCACCTACAGAGCACCGGATCGAGCAGCAGGGGCTCAGGACAACCCCCAGCACAATGTTAAAAGGGGGCATCACCTTGGAGGGAGGCGAGGACAGGGCACGTCTACCCCCATCTGTGTTTGTCCTCAAGACATTCAGGTGCTGAGCCCATTCTTCAGGCTCCCCAGGGGAATGTCACTATTTCCCAGGCAGGGTCATGGGCCAGCAAGGAAATGCACATTGCTCTGGAGCACTGCCCTG
>NW_009926486.1:918-4312 GCF_000696875.1 Nestor notabilis
GCCCTGCAGTGCCCCCCCTCAAATATCCTTACCTACAGGTTTAGAAACCCTTTTGATTCCTAAAAACACCCTGCAGTATTTCTGTGGGTGCTTTTACCAGGTCACTCGTCCCACACTCTCAGTGGCAGCATGGAAGAAGCCACAGAACAATTCAGAAGCCTCAGTGGACCTTAAAGCTGTCCTGGCCAAAGGGCACGGAAGGCAAAGGGAAAGGAAGATTTGTGTGTGTGTGTGTGTGTGTGTGTGTGTAGAGAAAAGGGCAAATCTTTGGTCAGAAACCACCAATTTGTCCATCACTCCCACAAACATCCACTGACACGAAGTCACGGGGTAACAGTGAAAGAGACGGAGTTAAAGTTTACCCATTCCTGATGCTTTTCCAAATTACATGATCACTGTGGCTGGGAAGGGAGGTGTGCACAAGCTATCCCTGCAGTACAGACCTTGGAAACACAGGAAAAAAGCCAAAACATGCCAAATGGTTGCAATTTATTTTAAACAAGCACATTAGTTTACAGTTTAGTACAAAACGGTCACTTTTCCTTCCTACAGAGGTATGAGACTGAGTGAAAACCAAACAACCAAACCAGAACAGACTTGAAAATGTCACGTTACTGAATTAAAATAAATAAAACATTTAAGTTACTGAAATGGCATATTCACTATTTTCAACAGCTCGGATGCAGCACACAAACCTGGACAACACAGGCAGGACCTTTTGGCAAGAAGGTCATTCCCAGCCAGTTCTGAGCAGGAATAGCTAAAAATTGAGAGTTCTCAGGAATAGCTCCATCAGGATTCCTCAGCACTTGCAGCTTTTCTTTCTTTCCTGGCACATTCCATAGTGCTCCTTTTATTTTCCAGGCAGGTTTAGTATTTCCTCTTTAAAAAAATCTGAAAAGCAAAGAAGACTCCATGCACAAAGGACCGAGAAATTGGAATTAACTGCCACCAGCGTGGTAGGATCCCCATATAGAAGTGGAGTTGCAGAAACTCCTGTGGAACAAGCCAATACACAAATACAGCCTCCAGGACCGAGGACATGGTGGCATGAGGTGATTTTTACAAAGGAAACACTTTCTTGTAATGCACCCACCAATAACTCACCAGAGCAAAGCAGCATCACACATCCCCCAGCAGGCATAAGAGATCTTTACAGTCAGAGTACGTACAAGGATGTAATTTGTCATTATAAAGACCACAGAATCACAGGATGGTTTGTGTTGGAGGGGACCTTAAAGCTCACCCAGCTCCAACCACCTTCCACTAGAGCGGGTTGCTCCCAAGCCCCTGTGTCCCACCTGGCCTTGAACACTGCCAGGGATGGGGCAGCCACAACATCCACCAGATAGAAAATAAGAACAAGTAAACCAAGACTCACACAGCCAGAATCAAAACCAAGAAGACGTTTCCAGACGAGGTCACTACTAGCAGTGAGGTGAATGCCTTGGCTGGTTCACTGGCAACAGTCAGAGCACCAACATGGGTATCAACATCCTAATTTCATACTTTTACACTCTTGGGAAACAAACCCAAACCACTGACAGGTTCAGCATCAGTTCATTTTGTCACGGTTCCAGGAGGGTCACAGCAACATCAAAGGTAACAGCGTGGAGTAAAAAAAACCACCCCACCTTATTCCAAACCCACAGTTGTTGTTTTAATGTCAAAACCATCACTGCAAACCTTTTGTGTCTGTATACAGACGAAAAGCAGGAGAACAAGTCAAAGCCAACACACCCATGTGTTTTGTGGAGCTCTAAACCACAGCAGCAATGACTGATTTTCAACTCCAAAATGTGCAAGAACCCTGACAGCAGGAAATTCAACACTCCCACAGAAATGACCAATTTTCCAGACCCAATACTGGCTGTGCTGCGGTTTGGGGTTTTTGCTGTGCTGGTGTTTGAGCAGTTACCTGTCCTCGCCTGCTGGCTGATACCAGCATCTCCCCAGATCAGACCACTTAAAAGTTGCCTGATTTTCAAAACTCCATTTGGAAACTCTGGGCTTTCCTCTGGACAAGCCTCCTCCTGGGCCCTCTCGCTGGACTCCAGCACAAAGCAAGTGGCACTGACCAACATCGCTTCATCCTCTGCCTAGTTACTTACAAACTGTTTTAATATCCAAGCCCAGATGCTGTAATTATAGGGATTCTTATGAATTCCTAAAGACACCTACAGTTGCTCCTTGTGCCAGGACTCTGGAACAATGAAGGTCCTTATAAAGCACAGACACATTTTGGCATTACGTCAGTGACACTGGAAAAGAGAAGGTTCCACATCCAACCACAGCAGCAGCAGCTCTCAGAGGTGCTCCTGCAGCTCTTGGAAGCAGGAACTGGCCTCCAGCCTCATGGAGAGAACTTGGGAGTCAAGTTTCTTACATCAGAGCAAGAGCCATCGGGTGCACACAACGAACAGTGAAGACGGGTTAAGAACAGCACCAACCATGCACCTCACCATGTACGTCAGACCAACAGCACCGTGTGAACGGAGATGGTTTTTCCTCTCACACACGTGTACAATAACCACAGAAGGTTATTTCTTTGTGTGTTGAGAAACTTAAGGAACAAGGGACAGTAAATCTCTGAAGCTCACTTTTGTTATGCCAGCTGGAAGCTGCAGAAACATCCAGTGAACAAACAAGATTTTATCATGAAAAAATCTCCCTGTTGGGTTTTTGTGCTTTTAGGCCATTCTTGTTGCCAGGCTTTAAACTTTCTATACTAAGGCTTATGATGGAAATCTGAGGAGGACACACTAACAGTATAAGTACAACAAAGTGGCCAAGGACCCTTTATTCCTTCCATGTAACAGGGGAGACAGCAAACATTCAATTAAATTAAAAGTTGCAAATATAGAATTGAAAGGAAAAGCCTTTTTATATAACATAATTAATCTGTAGAACTCCCTGCCACAAGAAAACATTGAGGCCAAAACCTATTAGGATTAACTAAAGATTAGGTAATGGATAACTCCAGCATGCTCAATTACATTGGATAGGATTATAAACTTCACTATCCAGGACGTGAATTATCCCCCAGCCAGGATCAGAAAGGAACTCCTGTTCTGAATGGTAATTTTATAACTGTGTTCATGTTTTCTCTAACTGCTGCCAGCCAGGACCCCAGACAGCCCTATAAAGGCAACTGCCACATTCCCAACTGCTGCCCCATCCCAGAATGGAGCAGTTCTTGGACTGAGTAAAACCCTTCCTGACCCAAGCAGAGCAGTGCTCCAGCAGAAGGGCAAGAGAAATGGGCTGTCCTGCACAGACACCGTTGCTGGTAGCAGGTGATGCTGAGAGCTCACAACTGAAGTGTTCACTCCACCGTACTGGAGTTATCCACCATCGTAAGAAACTCAGTGTTCCCAATCTGTAAATCTGTTCC
>NW_009926486.1:4343-27483 GCF_000696875.1 Nestor notabilis
GTCCTTCACTAAAACGTTTCCCTTTTCTAGAGTTCAGCAGAATTGGGTTCCATTTGCATAACACAGTAATTGCTCAGCTACTTTTCTAGTTCAGAAATGAGTGAGGGGAATTATCCAGTGCTCCATTTTAACACGTCTGATAGAGAAGGAAGTGAAGCACTGGGTCCGACTCTGTCTTTATCTACATCTAAACTCCCTTAAACTGGATGACAGCATCAGCAATCAGAATCAGGCTGCTTATTGAGATACAAACTGCCCTAAAACTCTCATCCTAGCAGAGACAGACACAGCTTTGGCTGGAGTGCACAAGAGAATGGAAGACTTATTTGGACACATAGTGCTTTCCACTTCAAATACGCAGTGTAAATAATATTTCAGAATGTCACATCAGAGGGTTTGGAATTGATTTAATCAGAATAGAACTTGTTTCCTGAAAAAAAAAATTAATCTGAATATGTGCTTCTCTGAATGAAGCAGCCAAAATAACAGCATCACTGCTCAGTACTCTGGGAGGTAAAATCACCTCTGGATAAATTAAAAAAACCTAAGCCCAACAACTACCTGACTTGGAGTACACAAAACAATATCCAATTTCCTTCTAAAGCAGGCGCAGCTGATTGCATAATGCAGTGTTTACTCTGGAAATGAGTAAAGGATGGAGGTGGCAAGTCACGGAACAATCTCAGCTGACAAATGCAATGCTTCCTTCAGTGGACATTTCACGATAGCACTGTGTGCCTCTTACCGATGAGGGTTCTTACAGCGAGCTCCCTATATTAAGCTAGAACACTTGTGAAATGACTTGGGAAGAAAGGGTTTTGAAACAAGGAATACTGTATATAAAATCCCTGATCATAAATATTAAAGCTGTATCTGGTACTGAACAGCCACGTACAATGAAAAGGTTGTTTCCGGTTTAACCTTCTAAGCCGATGACCGGTAATACTTCACTTTCCACCGTTTGGATCTCATTCGGAAAAAAAAGTACATTATCATCAGAAACAAGGATGAGGCTACGTACAGAATGACACACAGACTCATGTCTATGTTGGAAAATCCAATCCCCAAGAAGGACACGGCCTGCTTTGCCTCTTTAAGGGTGCCTGACCGAACCGCGCTTTTATCGCTATCTTTGACAGGTCCATGATTTGCTATTAGCTTATCTAACACCTTAGATTCTGAATCAAGTGTGTTTTCTTTATCCTGGATCTTATTTTCTCTGTTTCCACTTGGTTTCTTCAGTAGGCTTTTGTCTTTCCCCTCCCTTGTATCCCCCTGTTCAGTTTCACTGGAGTCTGTCTGGCTTTCAGCATATTTATATAGAATATTTTCACTGCTGTAGTGATACTTCATGAACTGTAGAACTTGGGCTTCATTCCAGCTGTGTAATCCTTTGATTTCTTCATGACATGTAGGACAAATGTCTGGAGTTGGCCACTGAACTTTGGGAAATTTTGGATCTTCAGTCAAAGCACCTAATTGGGAAGAGAAAAAAATAACAATATCGGAAGTGAAGGAACTAGGAAAGCTGAACCTTCCCTGGAAAGCACAGAAAGCGTTTTCCACTCATAAATAGTGGAGTTGGCAAAAAAAGCCCACAATGATGTTTGTATTAAACTGAAGACAACCATGAACAACTTTGGAAATTCATAAGCTTCCTTATGGATGCACCAACTACATTCCGAAGTGTTGATTCCTCTTTCAGAACACAAACACTAAATCATAATTATTTTCCTCTTCTCTCAGCTGTTGCGTTCACTTTCAAATACAACAAGATGCTACGATTGCTGTTTTTAGAAGGCATGAAGCCATCATCTGGGCTGTGCAGGGGTTAACTCGAATTACAGTTCAAAACAAACTGCTTCTCTGCACTCACTGCTCTTTAATCCTGAAGCTTGGTTTGCAGCAGCAGTTTCAAGGCCAAAGACTTGCAGATATTTTCCTGTTTCTATATTGTGAACCATTCCAGCCTAAGCTTGCTTTTTCATAGCTTGCATTATTACTATAACAAACTGTTTTCAGTCCTTTAAATACCATTATCATATTTAAGATGTATTAATTTTCAGCTTGCATTTTAGCATTTAAACATGTAATACTGCCTTGAATTAGATCCAGTTTTAACTTTTTGGTTGCTCATAGCTCTGGCCACCTTTCTGTCTTGATAGCAAAGAGCTGAATGCTGTAGGTAGTGTTGCACTGCTCTAAAAAATAACACTTTAAAATGTGGATGGAGATAACTTTTAGAACAAAATTCTACCAGGTATAAATCCCAAGCTAATTTCTTCAGCTGATTGTTATTAGTACACTGACCAACACTTTAACTATTTCAGTAATAAGTATAGATTCTTATTATTACTTTTATCCTTTTTAAAGGCAAAAAACTTGGGTTTTTTTTAAGCAAAATATTGCATAGGAATTCAAAGGATGCTTAAAAATACTTGCCTCCTTGATATTTACAAGTAAGAGCACACGTGTGCATTTGGGATATCTTACAGATCACTCAGTAACCAATTCGTTTCAGTAGAGAAAATAGAAACAAAACATCTTACAGTAAGATTACAAACTGAAAACTTGCTGTACTTCATGTTTTCCTGCCAAAGAGAAGAATGCCATAAATCCTGTACATTCTGAAGCAACAGGAAAGAAATAAATAGGGCAGAGCCATATACAGCACTCGCCTGACCTACACTTGAAGGCTGTGCCAAGGTGTTTTCATTGACCAGTCAAACATCATTCCTCATGGAAAGCTATATAACATTACCAGAACTACAGATGCAGCTTTTAAGGATTAAAATCTATCACTGTCACAAAGAGAAATTTTAGCAAACTTAAAAAGCATAATTTAATGTTATTATTTATTCCAGTATGTTTCTACTTCTTACTAAAAGGGTATTTTAGCTGGCTGCTGCATCATCTAAATCAATATCCATACGAGTTTTCCAATAACTTAATGTTCTAAGTAACTATATTGCTTCACTACTTAGCAACTCCAAGTCAACAGGACTATCTTTCTCCATGTTCAACCTGGCAGTAGTAACAAACACTAGGGGATGTTTTTGTTTAATACCTCACCATTTACTTTTTTCCTTCTTGGAGGAAAGGAGGCAAACTGTTTATACTCACAGCAGTATTTAATACTTTATAAATCTTGGGAATTCAGCATAACCATAATATAAACAACATATAGCATATTTAAATTGTAACTAATGCTGCATCACACAGATCCATAACAGCAGACAGGGATTTAGTGCAAAGAGAAACCAATTTTCTTTAGTGCTTTAGTTACTTGATATCCCCATAACAGAACGGATTAAATACAACCAGTATTTTAACAGTACTTTCAGTCTAACTGAAAACAGAGCAATCTAGTGGGGGAACAGATTTGCTTCATACAGTGATTTTATTTCATTCTGTTGCTGATTTGCTAATAGCTTAGGCTCTTTTATCCTGAGAAAGTCTCCTCTTCACTTATCATCATTTTCTATGCAGCATCTCTGCACAGTGAGATGAAGACAGGTTTTATCATCTAGTTAAACTCTTACAGAAAGAAACATAATTATTTTTTTATCCCCTGATAAGTAGCTGAACTGTATTGCTCCTTTTGAAAAGGCTTTGACTAGAACTCCAGCAAAATCCTCTCCTCAAGCAACAGGTGAAAGCTCAGAAGAAACAGAATCTGAGAATGACAGAGTTTTTTCATTATATATCACAGAAGACATTATCCTCTAGGAACAGTTGTGTCTCACAGGTGTATTTCTCACCCATGAGACAGTTACCATGCCTGTCTTTAGTCACAGCTGATTAGGATGCTCTAGGTTTTGCTCTGTACACAAGCACCCTTTCTTGCACACTGATGTAAACGTGGAGTTAGTCTTCTGAAGAAAATATTTAGTAAACAAATGTAAGGCTGGAGCAACAGTGACTGTTGTTTTAAACTCATGTTACAGAGCCTAAGTTGCATATCTCTTTGTTCAGCTATAAACG
Organism: Nestor notabilis; assembly: GCF_000696875.1. Taxonomy (NCBI): domain Eukaryota; kingdom Metazoa; phylum Chordata; class Aves; order Psittaciformes; family Psittacidae; genus Nestor; species Nestor notabilis. The sequence continues at coordinate 8,328 of NW_009926486.1, forward strand.
ACACTGTATAAGATGCCATATCCTTGCCCTTTGGACACAGCTACCTCTGGTGGGTTTCCCTAAACAAGGTCTCTCATACCTGCAAGCCTGTTATTCACGACGTTGTGTTTCTCCCAGAGCCAGAGAACAGCCTTGTCAAAGGTTTTAATGGAATCCATAGACTCCTTAGCCATTTCTTCAAAATGCTGAGCACAAGCCTTGCATCCAAAAAAGTGCTGAATGTATCTCCGCATGACCTGAAGTACTATTTGGGGATTGTCTTCAAGACCTAGGAAAACAGATGAGAGATGTATTTAGCACCATCTGGACAAACATGGCTTCAGCATCGGCATGTTAACATACATAGAAGTGAACCTTGGGGAAAGAAAAGGAAATGTTGCTACCTTCTTGCTCCATGCAAATTTATACCTCCACTGTAGAGGTAAGGAAATAGCCAATTCTATAATATAAAGATATCCATAGCACATGTGCCATCACACAGCACCTATACCTCAGTACAGCACAAAGATATTAGTGGGGTTAAAAGCCTCACACAGTTCTTAGAAGAAATACCCTTCCCCAACAAAATACATACATACTATTGCCCAAGTTGTTGAGGTGAGACATTTAGAAACCAAATTATTTGGCAAAATAATGTAGAGTTTAAAGTGATCTGAAATGGTACATTTCAAAACATACGGGTTTGAAAGGTTGTCTGGGATATCAGACACAACTACAAGGGAATTATTTCAAACACACTAAGTTTCAACAAATGCTAGGTGACTGATAGTGTTACTAAAAATGTGAAGTAGCTATTTATACCCATATATACTAACACAGTCTATACAGTTGTGTTCAGTTATGCAGAACACATTTTAATAAGACTTAAAGGTCAAGTGTTCATTACAGTGAAATCTCTCCTTTCAGAGAGTATCTTATGATTTGAGGGGAGGACAAACTTAGCTAAATGAAAATCAGACATTATTGCTTCTTCAGAAGCCCATTATCACGGTGCATTTTGAGATTGTTCAACCATGCAAAGCCCATGCTATCTGTACTTCACACAATTCTTCTGGAAGTAGAGACTTTCTCCAATATCTTGCCCAATAACTAAATGAGTATTTATGTTACGCATTCACCATCACATTTATGCTCAGGCATTAAAGTTGTGGTGACCTTGCTACTGAAAAAACAAGAGTCAAAAACCCTCTGGTAACTATTCCATGAGATGCCTGTGAGATGTTTGTTACTCCGTAACTCTGAGGCATTACAGAATTCCAGAATCTCATTACAGTTACTAATACCATGGCTTTTTTGGCAGGCACTGAATGAATACACATAATAGCTACTTAGCAACATCTGAATTTTCAAGAGTAACTTAGGAATTCCTCCTAAAATAAATACAAACACATTATTATTTCTACAACACTCACACTTTTACACTAAAAATAATGCAAAAGAATCCTTATTTTATTTAGAAGTAAGCTAAGGTCTTCACAGATTAAGAACTCTATCCTGGGCCTTTACTATGGCAGCAGATAGTCCCTACATCTGTAAGTGGCTCGAGAAGCTGATATAATTCATTGAAATCCTAATGGTTTCATCTCCGTCACACAGATTTCCTGATTCATGCTTAATTGACCTAGTAAATTCTGTCAAAATGTGTTTACAAATGTACTATATGTTACCAGGAACACACACTTGTCAAACTAAACACGTTTTATGATGCAGATTGATCAAATTACCAACTCCTGCAGCTGAACGTCTCTACCATGAGCAATTTACAACGCAGGTTTTGTAGGTGCTGTAGTAAAGGGTTACAGCGCTTTGCTCACTATCCTGTTCTGGCAGTGAGTAACAAACAGTTTGGTAGCACATATCCCCTCTGTATATGCATTATTTTTCGGGGGGAAAAGAATTCTCAACAAAACCCATTCAAAACTATCAGAGTATTTATCTGTCTTGTATTTAAGAGATGCATGAAGACTGTTGAACACCTTTACTTACAACAATGCAGTTATATTCTTAAACAGAGCAGCAAAAAAAATCCTTCAAAGCCAAAAAGAAATCATAAAAAGGAAACAGTCTCTACTCAGACATTCAATATCTGTGATTGAACAGGCATGTATAAATAAAAGCTATGAGATTAAAGCAGATTAAATTACAGTATTAAAAGAAAGGCTGAAAAATAATTTTGGAAAGTTGAAACGAATTTCAGGCAGAACAGTTTTACCATGTGTACTAAAAGATATAGTTAGAAAGAACCTGTAACAAACACACCAGAAGTGACTACTTGCAAATAACCTGTTTATGGAGGAACAGAGTGATACACAAATTCAATTGTATCTGTCCTCCCGTGTAACGTTACACTCCTGACAATTCATTTTGCCTTTGAAATTCAGCAACAGATTAAACAGAATCCAGATCATTTTTATAAACCCCACAAGCCTGTCTTATTCACACTAATAGATCCTATTACCTAAACCCACATTTCATATAATTAAGCGTGCTCAGGAATAGATTTCCGCAATGATTTTATACATCCTCAGGTGTGAGAAGTTCTGTTCAGAGTTCCTTTGGATTCCCCTATGCTGAGCAGGTTCAAATTACACCGTTGCACATTAGAACATGTCAAATACAACCCAATAAAAACATGCTATGTAGAAAGCCACAGCAGGTTCCCTCTGCCTGCCAGACGCTGCCAGAAGAGGAAACTATCAAGAAAAATACAGCTGCTTTCAAAAGAAAACAAACAATTGCAAAATGGCTCATTTTGTTTGTTTTTCTTTTATCAGCCCAGAGATGAATCTTCTATTAACATCTGCCATGTATCATCATGTAATCCTCCTTTTCTCTTTCCTCCCAAACTACTGCAATTCAGGGTAACCCTAATCTTTAAAGTGGACAAGAACCGTAAAACCCTACCTGTGGTGGGAAGGATTAGGGAGTACATCATGCTTTTTAGTAGATGGGATTTAAACAAGCAATAAGGAGAGGAAAACCTCCCAAGACATAATCCGACAGTCTCAGACTGACCCAATTCTTTCGCCATAAGAAGTGATCATCACATATCTGCCCCGATTTAAATCGATGGCTAAGTGTGCCAAAGAGTTTTCAGGTTCTACAATGTATTTTTAACTTCACACTGACAAAGAGCTCATGCTTGAAACATGGGAGCAATTTAAGATGCAATTTTGTATAGTTAAATGTTAAGAACTTTTTTAGATTTAATCAGAACACTTTTGGCAATTGGGACAAAAGGGGAAATTTAACTTCTGCATGCTAACATAACATCCAGCACAAAACCCACAAATTCACCGGGCAGAGCACAGTACTAAATTAAAGGGAAGAGAAAGGGAAAAAAACCCAACAACAGGAGCTTCAATATTAAAATTGAGAGATTTTCACCATGGTTACAAGTGTTGCTGGGCAGATGTATGTACCCATAATTTGAAAGAATACATTACTTTTTAACATACAATCAGTAACTGACAAATTGCAAATTTCTGCATTTTATGATCTATCTGTCTATCTGGCATTCTTATATTCCTTGGAAAAGACATCAGAAAGGTTTTACATGAAAACTAAATAGAACAATAACCAAACAAAGCACTATCCTGGCAAGAATAAAAACATATGAAGGTCAATATTTTAGCATTAATAATTCTATTTCCATTGTGTGAGGAAAATAGATTATATGTCCAGCAGGTTTCTTAAATAGGAGTCATCACCCAAATATAAACACTCTGCTTCACAAAATGCTGCAAGTCTAAAAATAAGCAATTTTACAGAGTGCTTGCAAAGTAGTGTATCACTGCAGAGATTAATGGACACTGAGTACATTCAGCTGAAAAAACAAACCCAAACAGCCACAACATTCAGTATTTAAGAAATAATATTACAGAAGGATTGGCTAATGGTTGTGTATCTTTCACAGCTGCTAAACTGCATGGTTCAATCTCATTCTTCTCAAATTCAATTAGCAGTGCAACCTCAGGTAACCTGAATAACCTTCCTCCCTTTTAAGGTAGTTCAAAATTTCTTTGTTTGAAATTCTCTCCATTTCTGCTTTATTGCTCACACCTTTCGGGCCACACACTTTATTTACCTCATCTCTAAGCAAGGACAAACTGACCTGCTTTCTTTGAAGCCTTCTGCAGCAGGGAAGCTCTGCTCTGACCTCTGCTGGTGCAAACCTGAAAGCCACTGGCCTCCACCAATGTATTATTTGGGTATTTACTAAAATATTTGGTCTAATCCGTTTTCTCTCTATTGTACAGCACAACTGCTGTACATATTTGATTTTTCCTCCAAGTGTCTCACATAACTGCTGCTTACCTGTATGTATCAAGGCCTTTGGTTGCAGCGCAGCTTGAACGGTGAGGGTGTGAAACAGCTTCCAAAGGGAACAGGTATAACCCCGCAGCTCGGGTCTGCTGCCCTGACACCCGACCCATTGAACCTTCCTAGAGAGAAATATCCCAGAAATCTGAAAGAGAGATGTAAGTAAGACAGACAGCTCTGGGACCTAAATGTGCTTCTGAATGTAACAGCAGTCACAGCTGAGCCTACCCTGAAGTTGAGGTGATCCGAGGATAAAGACTAAATGACCCTTTGCACTTCTTGCTAAGGAATTCATGCTTAAGGCAAATAAATTTTAAACTTATAACCATCCTTAAGTCTGAGACACTCCGATGCACCATTATAAAACTCATCCCTCTCACAGATGTATTACCTACACAACATACAGTCACTGATGTCAGACGTACTAAAAGGCACATCACGGATGTCTGATCTGTCTGACAGAATTAAGTAGCTTAACTTGTAAACTTACTTTTGAGCACAGTATGAACACAACACACAGAAATACTACTGCAAACTCTGACTGAGCAACAGTTCCCCTGGGTACTATATTCCATGCTACTTAGTAAGACTTACATGACCTACAGGGGTAAAGTTTTAAGATATGGAATTATTATTTCTTCTTAAAAGAAAATCACTACTTAGTCACTATACCTAAAATCCAGTGCAAGAGTTTAGTTTCTGAGACTTATCCCCCTGCTTCCTAAAACACACAGAAGGCTTCCAAATTTTGAATAGCAATTCCATTTCATGGGAAGACAAACTTAATACTAACTTCTATACAAAGATAGCCATATCAGAGGGCTCTGTGTTACTGAAGTGAGGCAGGATTCCTAGCACGGCCTTTACTGTGCCAGGAAATTAAGAAGCATTTGGGGAAACTCTTCAGGAATAAATCCCATTTTGGGGGTAAACTTCCCAACACATAAACTCTGACCTCCATGAAATCCTGCTGATAACAGGCACAACAAGCAAACGCAACTCAAAAATACACCCATAAGGAATGTTGCATGATTTGAAGGTGCCGTTAGGGAACACATCCATGTTAGTGACTGCCTGCTGCTTACAAAACTGAGCCAGAATTGTGTGTTTCAATTCTGTCATTTCAATTCCTTCATGTGGATTTTTTTTTCTGGTAATGATTTCCCTTTGTTTTCATTTTAACCTTCCTGTAAGTCCATTATGACTGAGGGGCCATCAGTAAGTGATGTCTTAGATTTATACAGAATCTTATCCTTTACTAATGCTGTATTTTATGCTGTAAACTAGTAACAGCTTACCCGCATTTTGTTGTTGACAAGATCTAGGATAGCATCATAAGGGATTTTGTCTAATGGAAGGCTCACCAGCCACTCTTGCAAGGTCTCTAACAACTTTACAACAGGCTGACGGCCAGGAAAAAGCTGAAAAAATGAAAGAAAGAAAACACAATATTTTAAAGCACAAATCTCATTACCAGCAGGACACTTTTATCTCTAAATGCCTTAATTCCTGTCTTCAAAATGCTTCAGATTTTTCTTTCATTATAAGCAAATTAATTACTTGTTCTGCTTTCAGTAAAAAGCTATCTCACACTGACTTCTGCTTACAAAATTTAACAAGCTGCAGGCACAAAATGCTAACTAGTAAAATAAGGTACTCAATAGCAGGCAGAAATGATAGAGCAACTTTTGGCAGATTCTACAGAATTTCAGATTAAGGTAATTCAATTCTGTGTGTAGCTCAGAATGGAGCATCAGACCTCAGTGAATCTGAGAGGCAGAAATCCTTCTCACTTGTAGAAGATTAATCACAGAAAATAGTTCTCATAAAACTTCTGTTCAGATTTCTGTCTGATGTTGGTTACCTAGAAGAGTATTTTTCTTTCATGTGTGTAATAGTGATTTCTGAAGTGACTTGGAGATTGTGACTTCCTTAACTTGCAACTTAGAGAAGTCACATTCTGGCAGACGAGCATGAGGAGTCTGTGGTAATGCCATTACTTTATGCTAGAAATTGTATTTTGCTTTAATGGTGGCTGTAATTACTACAGAATTAAGTAGAGTATGCACACGATCCTCTAAGTATCCTTCCAGAGGGAGCAGTATTTTAACAGATGGGGAAATAAAGTCCTTGTACCTGCTACATTAAATATATAAAGCAATTTATGACAGAGCATGCTGTATGTATGCCAGTGACTCTGCAGCCACTGTCCAACTATCGATAATATCTCTAATTCACAGACTGCTTATTTGATACCATGCAAATCTAACAGGCAGGAACTCCCTCTGTATCTAACACAAGGCCCCTTTGCATTGTTTTTGTTCAGAGACAACTCTTAAATAGTCTGTAGAAAATCAGCACAGCTCTGAACTACAGACTGCATACTATCATTACATTTACTCCTGTGGGACCCCCCGGATATCATGCACTATGATCTAAAAAACTACCTAAAAGACAATAGTTGCACAGTGTCTCAGGTAGGTGTCGGTCTCATCAAGGATTTGAAAACCAATGGACTTCTGCACTGGTTGTCAAAAAAAACTAATTCTACAACAATGAAAATTCCCCAAGAAGGGAACCAGAGACCTCTCTGACACAGGACTTGCCATCACTATAAATGCTGCTAAAAGAAGAGGATAGTATCAACATTTCTTAACAGAAACACATGAGAATTATGAATGAGAACTACGAAGCAAGTGTTCCACAACAAGAGCAGTCTCCACTTGTGAAAGGCAGCCTGGAGACGAGCGTGCTACTCAAAGAGAGCATTCCCCACTTACGCACTAATAGCCAGGGAAGCAAATGACATCAGCTGGACAGGAGCCATCAGGAAGCGGAGAGGATGTTGTAGGGATAATATGATGGAAAGATTACCACCACACTTTCTTAAAGAAATGAGGCCAGCTAGAGATTTCTGATGGCCACAGCAGGGGCAAGAAACTGTCTGTCTGATTTTCAGATAAATCCGGATATTTGGAAATAGTTCACATAGGCCTTATTATTCCCTCAAATAGCTGTTGATTCACTCTCTTTAAAATAAAACAAAGGATTAGCTGCTCAGTAATTATGAAGAGACACTGGTTATTTCAAGTAGGCTGACATTATAAAGTCAAATTATTCCAGTTTTTTTCAAGTCACATCACATTATATTACGTAGATCATCCCTTCGCTCAAATGTAATATGTAAGCATCTTTATTTTTTAAATAGCCAATTATATTCAATACCTCAATTAGTTTAAAATACTCAATTAATTATATAAAATACCTCAACTGTATTCAAAGTTTAGACAGAAGTTACTACAATCTCCAAACAGAACACCACTGCCAAGTATGCATTAACAAAATCCAAAAGTCAAGAATGAAAAACAAAGGGGTTTTTAATCCCACCCAGTTACAATAGCTACTTATCCTGAAAATCTGATAAATGGACTATATTTACAGTGTTTGTTCAATATGCTGTGGACTACTTAAGCTTTATTTAATTTCAAGCCGTCTAAGATTAAATTAAAATGCATTTAAACTGTAAGTATGTCAGAATGACATATAGTAACTCAAAAATTTAAAGAAACCCACAAAACTATATTTTTAAGCTGGTGAGGAAGCGTATATTTAAACATTGTGAAAGACATCTTGAGAGACTTATGTCACATAAAAAATTTTATGTTAGAGTCACTTTATTCTTACAAATAATCAAAGACTAGCAATGTATACCTTGGCACAGACAGTAACAAAATCCTTGAAGGTCTTTAGCTCAGCTCCCTCAAGTGTCTTGTGTGTAGCAAGCTCTACCCTGAGCAGGTAATGCAATCCCGATTCAAGGTCAGCCATGTACAGCTTAGCTCTGAAAGACACATATATAATGTTAGAAAGTGGCAGGTTTCTTTCGCTCATTTTCTCACCAGTCATGAAGGTAAAATTGATATATAGTGGGTGTCATTAAAACCTCCACGTTTGCCACTCCACAGTGATTGCAGTGTATCCTACACCAGCATGGGAAGACACAGCGGTTACTTCAGGCACTCGGTGGGTGAATGTCAAGTTCAATGAGTTTCACCATACTCTCTGAAAAGTGTAATTTTAAGTCATGTTGTTCAGAGTGTAGACAAATGAAGCACAACCACACACAAGAATTTCTTTTATAGTTGACTAAACTTTTGCCTCCCAGCCAGCTTTACCTTGTAACACAGTTATAACCCTGACATCGTCAGCAAGGAAATCAGTAGTGTAAAGAAATTACAGCTCCTCTCCAAGCCTGACCACAAATAGAAAAATTACATGCTATGAGAAAAGGGAGACTTTTGTTGGACAAACGTAGATTATACACAGAGCAGGAGGGCAAACAATGCTGGAAAGGTCTGAATCTAGAAACCTTCTCCCACATGCAGCAGTTTTACTGGAGGTTCTTTGCGTATAACGATTCTAATCACACCAGCTCTTAAGACAAATTTAGGTACCTCGTAGCAGGTACAACTAAAGCATGTAAAACAAAGGAAACATTTTAAGAGTTCCTTCTCACAACCAATATCTTTATAAAAAAGAAGATACCAACAAAAACCACGTTACAAACTACAAATGCATCAGGTAAAGCACCCTACCTTTAATGCTTTTCAGAGTACAAACTTTAGACAGTACAACACAGAGCAATGTAACTGAACAAACAGAAGTTCACATAGTTACGGAGTTAACACTGAGTTCAGCAGCAGTATTATCTCTAAAACCAAACAGAATTAAAAAGAACAATCATCAAGAAACTGCCTGGCCCCACCTCCTAAATAACATGCAGGAAGAAACATATTAAAATACAGAATAATCTATATTAACCACTCAAACTACAGACTTGTATGAGTTTATCTCAATTAATAAGGTACTCACTCAAATCTTAAAACCAGCAAAATTCTGCTTCAGGTTTCTTAAATAAAGAGACATCCATAGGAATACATGAGGTTCTCCCAAAGGATCCTATTTAGAAGATACTTGAACTGGAGATTCATATCTACAAGATTTTGTCTTGCTGGAAAGCAGCTCAATTTAACCAAGTTGTTTTGATAACAGAATGTTTTGTATAAAGCATTTTATAATAGTCCTTGGAAGAAGACGACATTAATAGTGTCTATCAAAGGAAAATACGTACAAAATTGAAGCACTCAGTCCTACGTCTTTTCCATCTAAAGATGCTGAGGGATTATCTCTGTGCAAAGCCTTTGCATCCTTCTCTCAAACAAAGAGGGAAAGAGGGTGAAGATAAACCTTACTGGATTTAGTTTGATAAACTTCTTTTACCATGACTTTAGTATTTTCTATTACACTTGCATTTGACAAGCACATTTTAGTGGGCACTGCTTCAGTATTACACATGCAGAGCACTCTTGTTTTATACAGAAATGCTGTAGCTTGTTACTTTCTATTTATTTTTTCAGAGACAATGATTAGTTGCTGAAGTTTTCCAACAATTCAAATCAGTGATCTATGATGTTATAATACATGAAAGCACAGCTTTCCACGTGGCAAGAAAATAACTGCAGGCGAATTTTAACAACCAAGCATTGATCTGAAAATCAAGGGTATCACTTACTTATCGAACTCTTTCCACACCTTGGTTTCTGTACTCTCCTCTTTGTTTTCTTGAGCAGGCAGCTGAAGTGGCAAAAGAAGTTTTTTTCTTACACCTGGCAGTGACTTTAAATACGAAGAAAAGAAAGACCGTAGAGGCTTCAAACTGCATATAAATGGACAAAGTAAAGATTACTTTTCATCTCAGACTAAGTGAATATCCACAGCAAATTAGTGTAGTTATAAAATAAGATATTCACTTTGTTTCATGTTTCACAGTCCTTGTGCAGCATGTTATGTTTTGATACAAAGTGAAACCAAATAATGGGTCAATTTAGGAATAGTAATAACAATGATTTGGATTAGTGGTCTGAAATCCTATTCAAAATAAGAACACATCAGCTCACCTTACAGGCAATGTTCACAAGGAACAAGTCTTTTGACTTAGAAGCAAGTTTTTTTAAGAACTTTGATACTTCATTAGTTTTTTTTCCACTTTTATTCCAAAGTGTTTTCCTTTCAGAAGCATCACAGTAATAGGTTAAAGCTATAACAGTGGTAAGTAAAATTAGTATTAGGTCTCATTAATAATATAGGTAACACAACTTCAGTCAGTACAGTGTAGAGATAACATGCCAGGACACAACTTCATTATCAATATGCAAAAGAAGGTTATAGAATAATTTCCTTTGTATGAAAGAAACCTGTGGAAATTGCTTTTATAGCTTACATGGACCTCGCCATATTCCTTGCCAGATAACTACCTACCTGTTAATTAATCCATGGGACCCATTAGGGTGCATCAGGTAGCACGAAGGGACTGAGGTAATACCAAGTTTCTCAAGAAAAGGCTTATCAAAATTCAATACTCTCTTTACAATGATGTTTTCATACTGGATCAAGTCTAAAATAACCTGGGCAATGAAAAGATGACATGAATTATACATTGTTCAAGGAGTCTGCAATCTTGTAGGACAAGACACAAGTAGGTGAAGTGCATCATTCTTTAAGCTGTTCACCACAGAATACATCTCTGAGTATTCTGTGGACACAAACAATTTCAGTTAAAGAAGACTTACTCTGCTCTGGAAATTATTACTCCTATCTCCTTTTTTTTTTCCTCCTTGGTCTATCTTGATCTTTTCCCTTTGAAGTCTAACATCTGAAGAAAACATGAGAATGAACGATGAAATGTCCTCATAAACCTCAAAATAGCCCAGAGGATATTCCACAGGCACCAGCAGGTTTATGTTTCATATTATATATTTAAGAGTCTAAAGGCAAATCTTCAGGTAGTGAAGAAACATTGGTCCCACCACTTTATGGCATTCTGATGTCAAAGTCTACGACTTTGAAAACAACTGAGGGCTCCATGGGAGTTAAGGCTTTGCCTGGCAAGTCCTGCTGCATCAAGCTGGGTAGTTTGTGGTGTCACAGCACCCAGCTCCCTGTTCAGCTTTTTGTTTGCCAATCCCAGAGCAGAGACCCCCTACAGGGACAGGTGCCCGTATCTCAAGATTCCAGCATCCCAGCTCAAACCAATCATCATCAACTGCTACACCTGATGCTGGGCTTTTGCACTAGAGCAGCTGGGAGTGGCCCCAGATTTCTTTGCAAGATGTGAAATTCAGCAAAGGGTGGTGGAGGCAGAAGAGGGTGTTAACATTAGGATGCCTCCAAGATTTGCCAGGACTTGACTACCCAAATTCTTTGCCAACTACAGCCAAAGCTGCACCTACAAATATGATGACTCAGTTGTAAGTAATGAGAATTTGCCTTTTAAAAAACAAAGTTTAAATACTGAGTTCTTGCCCTTCTCAAATCCTTCAAGATCCCACTGCTAAACACACCCTCTTTTGTTCCTCTAATGAGAATAGCCCTCACATCTCACATCCTTCTATTAGCCTGTGCTCTTATACTACTATTTCAAATGTTCCAGTCTTATGAACTGTTCCATGCTTCCAACTCCTCATACATTTCTACTTGCCATGCTTTTACGCCTCTCTGCCTCTTCTGTATCTTTTTCCTGTTGTTAGTTTCACAGTTTCCACTACACTTTTCCCTTTCAGTTCAATATTACCTTTGCTACATTAGCCCTCATTTTCAAACTTGTAATTTAAGGGACCCCACATAACATCAACAAATATTTCTTCTTCTGAAAGCAGACTTCACTTTCTGTTAATCAAACGACACTCAAGTCTTTCCCCTTTACAGCAGGTAATAAAATTAAAGTGAGTGTGTTCAAAAGCTGAAGAACTTCATAATCATCCCATTTCTTCTTTTCAGTCTTGTCCATTTCGATCAACCCATCAGCTTCCAGAAAACAAATGTCTGGGAACAACCTGCTTCTCAAAGCATTCTAGCTTTTGACAGCACACTCTCCTCCACTTATGCAACTGGGCCATCTCAGCATCAAATCTAATTAGAAACATTTCACAGACATGGGATGTTTCTACACAGATTATGCCTAGATAATTATGCAATTTATTTTCTTCACTTATCCTAGATCTTGGCAGGCAGAGAAAAGTAACAGTTGTCTAAGCTAACAGCAGGCTCATTAGGTGGTGAAATCATGCCAAATCAAATCTCTTATTGGGGGGGTGGGAGAAGCAAAAAGCCAAAGACTCCCACTTCCTCAGTGCCTCGGAGCTATGAAAATGATTTTATGCTATCACTTAACTTAGAATGTAACTTCCTAAAACCTGTAAGTGAAGAAAGAGAACCAGAGAATTTATATTATGAACAGTTGAAGTAGAAAAAGCTGCCCAGAAGAATGAATATTAGGAACGGTTCTTTAGCAGTGAGAAAACAACATAATCTGACAACACATTTGTTGTGATCTTCCAAATCTTAAAAGAAAAAAGACTTGTGCTAACAATGAAATTGATAATGTAATCTTCCATTAAAACATGAATGGAAGAAGTTAACCTGACGTCACATTCACTTGTAAGCAAGTCTGTCCAACAGCCCTATATAACCCCTTTGTGGTATCTCAAATATGCATGACCTGCCCTTAATGACCCTTTAATTCAGCTCTGAAAACAGAAATGTTGTTGTTCAGCTAAGTAACATAAAATTCAGCTGTGCTATGACAACACTCATATTCATTATGTCATTCATAAGCCACACATTACCTCTCGTCCAACATAGGAGTTATTACTTTCAAACACAATGGCAGTATAATGATGGCTGCTCTTGTCAAAAAGAGACGTGATATCACTGGACCTTTGGAGAAAAGAAAAGCTATTTAGCACAGGTAGAATGCAGTATACCCACAATCTCACAGCAGAACTGATAATAAGAAAAAAGGCTCATTTCAACTTCAAGAGGACCTTCTGCACTGTATTTAATTAACATAGTAAGCACGCAGCAGCTGTATTTTAAACAAGGAACTTACGGAACGGGATCTAGCGGCGGGCAAGCAGGAGGTCTCAGCTCTTGGGAGTGGTTCTGTAAGAAGTCAATCATCATCTGACGCACTGTTTGCAGCTCTCGATCTGCTCCTGATGAGAACAGGTTGCAAAAAAATACACTGCTTCAGCAAACTGGGACAACACGACCCACATGCAGGTTTTCATACATCCTCCTGCTCTTCTGTGCCAGGTTTTTGTTTTACTTTTGGACTTAAGTAGAATATTATTTGGCTGAAGAACAGGAACTAAGGATTTACTTGCAGGATTTCAGTTGAATGTTGAGATGATTTAAAAGCTGTCATTCCACCCCAAAATTAATAAAACCTCAAGACACTTCAATTCTAACCATCTGCCTGCCCTGCTGATTTTCTCTTCAAACAATGCTTCATTCTAAAGCTGTGCTCATTTTCACTAGCGTTGCTGTGGGCAACTTCAGTAGCTTGGTTTTTTGCAATCAGGATATTCACCATGTATTAAAACCTGTAAGGGTTTTTTTTTAATCGTTCTTACCAAACAGCCAGGTGAGGTTCCAAAGCCCTGTAACCATGTGAGGAAATAACTGAAGTGTGAGAATAATTTATTTTCTTTAAATTAATTTAAAACCTGAAACACTCACAAATCCCCAAAAGTAACAGGTACAACTATGGGCGGTTGCATGAAGGGTTAATGGTGCAGGTGGTCTCCTGACCTCTGGCCTTCTAAATGTTAATCCATTGAAAAAGACAACATTACTCTTGTCCCCAGACAAACCACCTCAAGCTGTGATCCTGTCAGACACAGGGGATAAGCCTGTTTTCAGTTAGTCAGCATCTGAATAGGGGTTGTCCCCAGTGAGATTCAGGATGCCTGGGAAGTGGCTGACAGATCAAAAAGCACCAGAGTCAGGATTGAGCAAATGGGATCTCCTGCTGATAAGGTGTGTGGTGGAAAAAACACCGCATTTTAAAACACCATCGAGCCATTTGTGAATATTAGAGGAGTTACATCTCAAAAAAATGAGGAATGTGAGCTCTGAGTTCTTGAACAAATGTTTTTCCTGTCTAAAATTCTGCCTGACATTCCATTTTCATACAGTACTTGCAATATCGTATCTTAAAGAGCTACTCAGTGCCCAGCCCATCTCTAGCTGTCTAAACTAACGGACAGGCAAAGGGATTTTGCTCCTTGTGCACCACATTCCTGGCCCACAGGATAACTGCTTTGGAAATTTCTTACTGTAGGATATTCTTACCTTTGTAATTTTCTCCAGTAGTAAACTGCTTTGTAAACGCTTTGAAGAACTACGTGGAAGGAAAAAAAAAGTATTAGTGCTTTGAAAATAACTCATCGTGTCGGACAAAATCTCAGTTTAGAAACAAAAATGGCTTTCAACAGTTTTTACATTCTACAGCTCTAATTACAAAACATTTTCTATCTGTTCAGAAGATAGTTTTCCCTCTTACCCTTGGTTCCAAAGACCTGCTTCTCAACCATCTGAGGGTGGCTCATATGCACCAGTCAAAACTTGGATACACAATAAGGCCAAATTTTAGAGGAAAACCCCCTAATGCATAATGCAGTACTGTGTATTGATCCATTACTGCAAACATTAACCCAAACACAAGTGATTACCAAATCAGTTACTACCAACTGTGTGTATACTTAGAATATTATTCACATTTTCTCAACTCCCTCCAGTGGCTAAACAGGATATATAATGGAGCTTGACTGCCTGCTGCTATGAAAAATGAAATAGAAAAGATTTGGTGTTTCCAATTTACACCCAAAACTTGAAAGATAAAAACCAAATAAAACTGTTCCTTCTATTAGGGTAGAGTCACAAATTCTGCAGTGAAACATCTCTTGTTCCCTCTCCTGTTATAACAAACACAGTCTATTCAATCCTCTCTATCACATTCTGCTCATATTTACAGTTAATAATATAATTATACAGACTGGCAAAGACAGAGAAGTTGAAGATTGTGTTTACACCTAAAAATGAGTGAGTGAGGATACTTTTGGCAAATACAAGATCCCTTTTAAAAACTAGGTTAAGCAAATTATGAAGTTAATTAGAAAAATAGTATAAAAATATATCATTGATTGATCTTAACTTCAACGTATTACCTTTACTTTCACATACCAAAACTAAAACCACTGTTAATAATCACGAAAATCTGAATTAGCAAAATATTCATGTAAACTGTTATTATCCAGTGAGTATATTACAACTAGGTGTTCTATAAATGTAACAACCCAGCACTTCCTACAATGGTATCTTCTTTCAGTAAGTTTTTCAGATTCAGAACTGAGGACTGAATCGCTGCTCAAGCAACTGCGTCTGCTACTGCATTCAGTGAGACAAACTCAAATTCATCTTCTATAAACTCTGCAATTTTCCCAGCAAAAGTAAAAAAGTCCAGCTAAAGAACAACTAGTTACATGTAAGGAGCTGCATAAGCATGTTTGTTATGCTTGTAGTTCCTATAAAGCATGGATCATTTACCTAAGGCAATATATTACACTGCTTACCCTGAACGTTGGGTAGTAGTGAATACCATATTCTTTGCACGTCTCGTAGTTCTCTTCTTCCCCACAATCCAGCACACCAAGTCTAATTGCAGATTCCCAGTCTGAAAACAAAGGTATCTTTCAATTTTCAGCAGAAGTGATCACGGATCCCAGCTGATGGATTACCCTGCTTCCCATGGAAATCAACAACAGAACTCTGAGATTCCAATGGCATAAAAATCAAGCCCTGGGTCGATTCTCATTTGCTATTCATTTCTATCCTCAAGTGTAATACTGGTTTTTAAAGCAACAAAAACCTCTCTTGTTTTCTTAGCTGCACCAGTATTTTCAATATACCTAAATAAGAAGAATCCCGACACACAATGCAGCAGTTCGAGGACCAAAGACATTTTATTGAATCCAGGAGGATGAAACAGGGGCCACCTCAACACTTGCAAGACACCGGATTGTATTCCCAAGCTTTGCCCAACAGCTAAGCTCATAAAATAAAGCATGCAGAATATATAGAACTGAATAAAACGAATCCAACCGTTACTCATCCAAATAAGTTGCCAATTACACCAGCATAAATTCAATGCACCTCCTAGTACAGCTGTTTTAACAAGGACTCACTGTTTACGATTATCTCGGAGACCTCCAGAACTGCCCACAGGCCAATTTGGCTACCGAATGGTGGTTTTAGCTTTTAGCATAGGAATACATTAGATATACCTCAAAAAACATCTGAGTTTTAACCAGAGTGCTAAATAGCTGAGTTTGAACCTCACTGTAACTTTCCTCTATAAATGTTTCATAGCAATAACCACCAGAATTCAAGTATTTCTGTAAGTATGTTTATATAACTTCAGTAAAAGCTTTCGACTCATTTATAGCTTTTTCCTTCTCATTTTCCTAAGAACTTAGCTTTTTGAGCCATGCTCAGCTGCAGCAATCACTTTAAGGAAGAACTGCTCCCAGAGACTCCTTAGACAGTTCCTTTTTAAAGCTAAGCTAAATCAAACCAGCTGTGGGCAGAATTTGAAGGTCCACCACAATTCCCAAGTATCAATAAAATTTAAAAAGCAATAAAAGTAAACTTGCTTTTATAGCAAAGAGCATGAAAGCTTCATCAAGTTCAGGCTCTGACTGACAGCTGCCTGCCTGGCTGCTTTTGAAATTTAGCTTGACCTTTATTTGTCTTTGGAGGAGGATGGGGCAGCGATGGGAGAATTTTGGTTGTGCTGAACATGCCAAGAGCTGAGCAGCCACCAGGAGCGACTTACAAGCATGCTGGAGCAGATGGGCACGTATTCACAGGAGCACAAAAGATGCAACAGTCTATTTCATCAAATAAAATGCAAAATAAAAAAACCCCAAGTTTGGCTTCTGGGTGTCTCTCATTCAACTTTCCCCACTCCTCCTCCTTTTTCCACCTGTCTTGATGCAGCTCCACACCATGAATAGAAGCACTGTGGACCCAATGCAAATGGCCTGCGCCCAACAATGCAAACCCCTGGCTCGGGTTAAAGAGCACCAGCTGGGCTGTGTGCTGCTCAGCATTGGCTTCTGCTTCAAAAGGAGCTTTTCCTTTCTAAAGGATGCAAAAGTGCCCAGCCTAGACTGCACGTTTACAGTGGCACTGTAAACACTGGCTTTGTAAAATACCCATGAATTTTGCATTAATATTTTTGAAATACTAACCCCAAACTCTAGGAAAGGGGTAGATGGGTGATACCAACCAACGCTAGTTCTGGCTGTGCTAAACAAGTTCCAATGGATGACATGAATGCACTGGACATGCAGCAGATTGGTCAAACCTCCCATTTGAAGAAATGCTACAGAATACCAGAACGCTGCAGAATTTCTCTCTCTGCCCAGAGAAGCTGTGGCTGCCCCATCCCTGGCAGTGTTCGAGGCCAGGTTGGACACAGGGGCTTGGAGCAACCTGCTCTAGTGGAAGGTGTCCCTGCCCGGGGCAGGGGTTTGAACTGGATGAGCTTTAAGGTCCCTCCAACCCAAACCAGGCTGGGATTCTAGGATACCAACACACCAGTCCCAGCAGATCAGCAGGAGGATGCTTCCTGTGCATAAACCTTGTGTACTCCCTCCAGCAGGAGGCTGCAATGCCCTGTGCTATTTTCCATTGTAAAGTTTTAGCCAGGGGGATAAGACCTGCATCACAAGAAACCTCTCCCTGCACGCTACTCAGGAGTTATGTATTTTAACATACAGGCTGCTTCCTGAATAACAAGAAGGTTTCTGCAGTTCCCCACCAAATGTGTTTAAAGAACAGTTTCTAGAAAGAAATCATTATTGCTAGATTTGAAACAACAATTCCAGAGACTGCTTCTGCATATAATTCAAGGGTTGTTGCATATGGTATTTCCAAGGGTTTGTTACTTCTACACAGAAAATTACAACACATAATTCCAGCCCACAGGCATTTTGGTGGATGAATTCAATCATCTTTCAAGATGGAAAAGTACAATTAACTATAATGGCCACTTTGGGCACTACTGCAATAAAACTAAATGTGTGATTAGGAATGCAGTAGCAAAGACTCTAAGCTTAAAGCCTGTTCTGAGAGGAGAGGGAGGGAGCATCACGCTCAGAACGTACATTACACAAAAGCAGGCACTGCTCCTGTGTTTCAGGAGGATTATGTTTTGCCATGATGGTTGCAATGACAGTATTGCCAAGATTTAGCAAATGAGGAACAAAACAGAAATTAAGTATATTAGCACAGGCCCTTAATGGACAAAGCAATTGCACCAATTTGGCTTGACTATACCACATCAGCAAATACAACCACAGTGATTGAGGAGTTCTCTAGCATACATGAGCCTGCACCCCAAAGACAGCTTCAATATCGTAGCAGATGAGTAAATGTTGCTGAAAAATAAATGTTAAGGGAGCCTAAGTGGGTGAAACCATCTGGGGGTTCTTTCTGGATGAAGCTACCAACGAAAAGTGTGACTGTTCTCAGTCGCCTGCTAAAATCCACTCATTCCAACTTCGAAATGGAAGCATTTTGCTGACAAATAACACCAGAAGCCAAGTGCATTTGCTGGTAGTGCCGATGTCCACAAACATAAAAATCCACTTTTTAAAATGAAAGTCTTCATAAAACCGCAATGGATTAAAGGCCTTTAACTGGTTACAGCAAGATAAGTGCGTAACATCGCTTGCAGTTACCGTGACTGCAGCTGAGACAGAAAAAAATATATTTGAAGAAGTTATTACAAGTTATAAACAATACTGCCTACAAAGGTACGATGCTGCTGTAGCAATATATAAACATGTCCCTTTTTTGACAAAAGGTCGAGTAAGTTCAGGCTCTCATGATCACAGAATCCCAGACTGGTTTGAATTGAAGGGAC
>NW_009926487.1:0-14017 GCF_000696875.1 Nestor notabilis
GGAAGAGAGAGAAAAAAAAAAAGTGTTTTTAAAAGGTAGAAAGGCTAGAAAGTGTTTTACTTTTTTTTTTAATCCCAGAAGAAAATTTGTGTAATAATTCATTGTACTCAATCTAATTAACAATTATTTCCTTTAAAAGTTCTTTATTGTTATGTACATACCAGAACATGTATACCCTTGAAGCTCAGGAAACCCAACTTCCTCATAATGGATTTCTTTTGAGTATAATGGAGGCATAACTTAAACTTTTGCATCCTGAGAGAGAGAACAAATGAAGGCAAATCACAAAATTTGCAACAAAGCTGAAAATATGAGATACCTTTTCTGCCTGCATATCCTTCGGAATGTATTAGCTAATTATATTTAACATAGAATTAGAACATAATTCCCACTGTTTTGACAAGTAACAAATTGCACATTAGCACCTTGTAAATAATATTATTAAAAAGAGTTGTCCTTGTCTGTAGTTTCTTCTTTGTAAGAACAAAATTAATTTGAGGCCCATCATTCACAAGATGTGCATTATAATATCAAAGCAGAAGTTTTAAGACACTGGAAACTGAAAATGCTATACACCCTCTGCACAGGGGGAGAAATTTGGTGCTGTAATAAAAAGATGAAAGGAAACTTATGTGAAGTCTATGATAGCAGCATGATCCCTTGTGGTAATCAGATTTTCAGTCATGAGTAATTTGAGTCAGTCACACTACTAATAGTATTATTCTGACTATAATCTAAGCATAATACTGGTTTCCATTGAGAAATTTAATTGTAGATTGTTAAGCATTTATAATTTTTTATTAGTTGACTAATTAAACTGAATTGATCACTTTTTTCCATAAATATTCCATGCAGAGATAAATTTTAATACTTTGCATTTAAACACATCATCTTTCATTCAAATATCCAAAGGTGCTTCACAGTACAAATATTAAATTGGACTATATGAATGACCTCACAGCAGTCCAATGAGATAGATTACTAGCTGTTATTTTTTAAAGGCCACTTTTAAAGTAAAATGTTCACACCCCTCAGCAGGATATAATAACATGAACATCTACATGTTTGCAAAGTCCTTTCCAAGTCAAGGGACAGTGCTTGCTGGTAGCACAAAGATTCGAGTTATGCAGTAACCTTACTGAAAGATAATAACACACATTAAAAGTAGGAAGGCTTTTTTCCTTTAACTTCAAAGGAGTCAGGTTTTCACTTAATAATGAATATTGGTAGCAGTGTAAAAAACAGATATAGAAAAGGAACAGACAAAATCATTGGGTATTCGATATGACAGTGAGATGCAGAAAGTACCTGCACAGAAGTTTGATATGTAGGTTTATTTGTTTCCCAGTAGCATTCTTTATTTGTGTTTTCTCTTCAAAAAGAATTTATGTGCATAATGATATCACTTACTTCAAACATGAAGCCAGAAGAAATGCTGGATCAGTTTTGATCCTTAAAGCTAAGATACAATCGAACAGTATCAACCTACTTTCACAGAGATGCTGCAGTGGAGATATCTATTGAGATCGTAACCACCATCGTAACCATACTTTGTAGTCAATGAGCAAAGTCAAATGAGTCATGACAGCAAGTGTGACTACAGGAAGTGAACACACTGCTACCAACCATGGTATTTAGTTTCCCTCTTATGTTCAGGCTCTTTAAGAAAAGCAAGGCTAAATCTTACTTTTCTTTAAACAGAAACAAATTCCAGGATAATTTATTTTTCACTTTTTAATCCAGATTTAAACTCAGATAACTGAAACCAGAATGTGGCCTTCATATTTAAGGGTGAAACTTCAAAAAAGTGTGCTATAATGGTTACAGATACAGAAAAACCAAACACATTATGATCTTAGAAGTGCTATACTGAGTATTTCGTATTAAACATATCTGTGCATAGAGAGGGAGCACTTCAAATTCATGACTAAAAAAAGAAACGTGCTTACCTGAAACAAGGTCCTTGGATACAATGCTTACCTTAGGGTATTGCTTAAGGCTCTCACTAAAATCAGAGGTAAGGTGCTTGGCAACTCAAAGGACTCTAAGTCAATTATATTAAAAAAAACAGTGGAACATTCATAAAGTGCATGTAACAGCTGCATGAAATGGCAATATGCTGTTATTACAAGGAAAATAAAATGGATCATTATAAATGAAACACACAGAGGATTGTTATCAGCAGAACAATTGCTTTGTATTGAGCAATCAGAAACACCCACTTGGAAATCCTTAACGAAATGCTTAACGTTTTATAAGTAGAATTTCCAGGGAATTTAGAGATCAATACAACTGTCTAGTCACCTTCCACCTGTCTGGAACTGCCTTCCAATAAGAGTAACAGTGGGAAACAACTTAAGTATCTTTAAAGTGGAGCTTAATACATTTTTGAATGGGATTATAGAATGCAGGAAATGCCTGTTAGAGCAGGAGTTAGGAATCAATGACCTGGGTGGCCTTTCAGTATAATATATTGCACTCCAGAAACCTTCTTCATTGGTTTGTCTCCAGTAAACATAGGTTCAGCACAGAAGACAAGCTTCAACAAAATACCCTGTTTAGAAGTTGTTCTTGTTAATAGTGGTACTTCAGGAATGTTTAATATTCAAGCAATTCTAATGTTAACCCTGTATTAGCAGAATAGGAATCTAAGCTTCATGGGTCTCTATTTGTAACCAACAGCTGACATGCAGCAGGGTCTTATGGAAAATTAGGGGCAGAGTGTGAAAATAACAGTTTCTCTTCAACATGCCTGTCCCAACTGAGATCAGATGAAATTTCAACATTTCTTCCACTTGTATTGACAACTAGTATGTGTTGTAGTATTAGTAGTAGTACATGTATTAGGAAGGCTTAGTAGCAGAGTAGGCATTTCTGAGTTTAAACCCATGTTTATTCATCCACCTTATGTGCATCTGTAAGGAATATCTACACAGAGAAGGAGGACAAGAAACCCTCAAGGTCAAGTGTAGAGTCATGGGAATTCTTTCTGTTCTAACTGGAGAATAGGAAAAACAATGAAGGCAAATTCTTGGCTGATGTGACGCAAGTTTCTCATTATGGTAGTTAGTGACGCATGAACACTGTCAGACTTTGCAGCATGTTATATCCTTTAATGCTTACTATTTACTGCAGTGCCCAGAGGCCCTAATAGGAATGCTGAGCCAACACGGCACAGCTGGGAGGCTGACAGGGCTGCAGTAGGAGGAAATGCCACTGCTGGTCTTATCAAGGGACCAAGGAGCTCTTGTTGCCCTCCATCTCCTGTAGAGGCTGCAGCTGCTGAGATGGAATAAAGGGAGCAAAGCTATCACCCTTGGAGGGCTCAAAGGCTCTGGTTTCATGACGCTGCACCTGGGAACTTTGATCTGTCTGGTATGGGAGTCCCTCCCTTACATTATACATAATAAATAATCACTTGTTATTAAAATGGGCCTTATAAAAGAGGAGTACTATATTGTGTGGAGTACTGTGAAAGCAAATATATATGCATTTTCTTGTCTAAATTTTAAGCATTTCAGTTGTCTTTCAGAAACAAGTCACCCACATGTGGATGTAACCCTTGTAAAATTGCCGATGTCAGAGAGACTTAGGACAATCTGCTGTGTAAAGGCTGACTGCACAAGCTGAAGCTGCCTGAGGGCTGCTGTAAGTTGTCTCACCATTTTTTCTAAAATTCAGGGGGAAGAGAATATTATATGCTAAAACTGATTCATTCTACTTCCCTTTTCTCCTTACCCCTTCTAAACAGACACCAAAATCTCTTTCTTTTCTGGTTTGGTAACTGTTAGAGTATTTTACCTTATTCACCAAAATATTTTTCTGAAATAATTGATGTATACATGACATAAGTTAGAGAAAAAAACTATGATTCAAATGCTTGGCTGAAGATTAGAAAATGGTTTAGCTCTCAGTCTTAGTTAATCGAGACCTCTCTTCTAAGCTCTTGCTTGATACTCCAGTGTAAGTGTTAGAAGTTTAATCCTTTAAGTCCAACTATTCACCTAGTCTCTCCTTATGTCAAGGAGACAGAAGGCAA
The DNA here is from genome assembly GCF_000696875.1 of Nestor notabilis. Taxonomy (NCBI): domain Eukaryota; kingdom Metazoa; phylum Chordata; class Aves; order Psittaciformes; family Psittacidae; genus Nestor; species Nestor notabilis. Next base: position 4,040 of record NW_009926487.1, read on the forward strand.
AGATTTATCTCATTCTGTGATAGACATCTAAAACATTTCAGACAACTGCTCTCATGAAGTTTCTTCTTCTTCTCAGAGGCTCAGTTGGTTACTATGTCTAATGTTAAAATGTGCAAGTAGATGATTTGCGCAGTATAAAGAGGTGAAATGTGATTTACATGCTTCACCCAATAAAGGATTACAAATTAAGTGCTGAGATTTAAAGCAAAATCTTGCCTAGATGCTGTCATCCTCAAGCAGATGGTTGGCATTTTAATGTAAAGAAATAGTAGATAAAAATATTGGTGTGTAGCCTGTGCAAATCATGTTTCAGCACATAGACGTGATGAGTCAGTAAGAAGAAATGATGTGAATGATAAAATGGTCAGTTTAATGTATGAGATAAGGTAGGGTGAGAATTTCTGTAGATATAAAAATTCCTCTTTCTGGAATAATACTCTGCTAAAATGATGGAATAAGTGTTATTAGGATGTTGTTCACACAGATACTGTTGCTGCAATTGTGAACTAAAACCAAAAACCTCAAAACACAAAACCCACCAAATAACCCAATATCTGGTAGTATAAATTAAAATTAAAAATTTAAAAATGAAAAAGAAAATTAAAAAATTAAAAAGAAAATTAAAAGTGTAATTTATACATTTATTTAAAATGTATTAATTTTATTGTCATATGCCTGTATGCTGTGTCAATTCAGAACTGATCATTCAAAGCCAGAAAATTCTCCTTGAAATGTGCATTCCACCTGTTAAATGTATCTGAACATATTTAATGAAGAAAAATTATCAATTTTAAATGTACACTATGAAATTGGCTAATTCATCCATGTTGTACAATACCTTAAAAATGCACCTCAACAATTTTATCTGATTAATATGAACAATTCAATAAAAAACACCTTAAATGCATAGACTGGAGATCATGTAGCCTAACCCAGCTGTCATGCAATTTATAAATACAGAAGCAACTACCACATCTGTTCTCCTATTTTCTTTTTTCTATTTAAGACGGAAATTGACCTTACAATCTTCAACGTGACTTCAGGTCATTGTTATTAGTGATGAGAAAATGCTGCGTTCTTCTTTTGAGTGAGTCTGGCAAACCTCCCAGATATTTTACAATCACAGTATAAAAGCTCTGAAAGCTGTACAGTATTTTATTTTTTTCAGGTTTAGACACTTACAGTAGCCTGTACAGCTGGCAAATAGAAATTTTTTTGCTAGAAGTATGTGTGCTTTTTATTTTTTTTTTCAGTATAAATCATGTTTCTCCTCTGAAACTCTGAGTTCTGAAATACCTTGGCTGAAATAAATAAGCTACTAGTCTTTCTTTTAGGCAAAGAGGTTAATAATTTTCATTTAGGGATGGTGAGTAAAGGAACAGTGCCATTATTTTTCAAGCTTCAGGAAGAACAAATATTTGTGTGGAAAATTAGAGTTGGACTGAAACTCATTCTAAAGAAAACATGGATCCACAAAACCAGAAGTATGGAGCTTTCCACCCTCTCTGCATGAAAGAGAGAAAACTCCAGCTTTTTTGAAGCATAATTCCCATTAACTACAGTATTATTCGTGCATAATCCTGTTTAAATTTTTTGATGTCTAAGTTTAAAAAAATCAAGATTTTAAGTACTCCAATAAAACAATTTTATCACAGTTTAGCAGCATCCAAAGGATCTCCACAGGAACTTGTTTAACTTCTTATCTTCTATCTGCAGGAATTTGGGACCCATGCAGCAAAGTCTTCATGTTCAATATAATAACTAGCAGCCTGTAAGAAATGAAATAAAAATTGATGCATGTTTTTATATTCAGATGGGATACAAGGATGCTGATCCTAGAGTTACGTTCTTATCTCCATCTTTTGAAACTGTTCTGGTTTGCATGATATTAGGAGAGAAAGATATTCCTCCTCTAATAGGTGGTTAATATAGCACAGACACATTATTTTAGACCTGAGACTGGGACTTATGCAAGATAATCATGCTTAGAAACTTTCTTGGGTAAAATGAGAATTCAACAACTCTGAAAGAAGGTAAACAGCCCTTGTGAGAAGAAAGGCATTGCCTCTATTGAAACAGATTGTTGTTCAGTGAGCAATTTTGATAATTTTGAGCAGAAATATTAAAATAAATATTGATTCAGTGATAAAGATCATAAATCTAACAATGTAAATGCAAAACTTGGGACTTCGGGTTTTGTTTGGGGGTGTGTGGTGGTTTTTTGGGTTTTTTTGTTAGTTTTTTTTTTAAGCAAATATGTCATCTAAACTAATTGTTTTTACAAAACTTTGCCAGTTTCTCCAGGAAAACAAAATAAGCTATGTCAGATGTCATAGCACTCCTGTGTTGTTCTAGGAAAAGGGGAGAAGAGTAAGATGTACTGGAGATACTGAGGAAAGCACATTCATTTGACATAGCCAAGTTCTTATGAGTTTTTTTTTATATGACCTCCTCAGACAAAGTCTGGATAAACAGACAGGCTTTGTAGCATGATTTTAAGACCAGCAAATTCAGTGCTGTTGAACTGTATGGGTAGCAAGATCAAGGACTCTGATGAAAAAAAAATCTGCAGAATCATAACAGCTAGTAATCTCCTATTATAAAATGGGATTGATTATCTCCCACCTGAAATCTAGAGGTGACGTAAGGAAGGAGAAGAGTTCATAGTGTCATAGTGCTTAGTAGGGTGTAGGAGATAGAATATTTGTTACCCAATTATTGACCAGGGAATGTTTATTATAATTGTGGAATATAGTAGTCATGTAGTAGTATAGAAAGCTCCTTAAAATTTAAAACATCTTAAAACTCAAGAATAAGGGTTAATTATTTTCAAAATGAATAGACCACTGAATATGCACTGCATAGTACCTTTATTACTTTTCCCACCATTAGCTTTTATTTAATAAGCCCTGCTATTAATAAGCAATATAAGGTCTGACTTAAGCTTACAAAAGACATGAAATTCAGAGTTCAGATTTTTCATTCCACCTTCAACTTGAACCTTTGTGTCTTGATATTGCAGGAACCTGGGAGCCTTGAGCAGGTGTCTATTACCTTACATAACAGTATATGTTCAACAAAACATGCAAGCATTCAGCCCTGCAATAAAACATTGCCACTGCTAATGGTAGGCCATAAGCTTTGCACTGTATTTGCCTGGCCTCAGGACCGAAGTTTGTCACAACTACATTTCATGAACTTGTGTTCTCCTGTTTGCAGCTTTACTTCACTTGGTTTAGCTGTCATAGCAATTTCTCTAATTGACTAGGTGTCTACAGCTCATTTGTTTTATTTTTGTTGTTTGTATATGGTCAAACCCTTGTTTTATACAGACAGCAGAAACAAGCAGTTGTTCTATGCAGAACAAAATATATATGGTACTGAGGTAATGACATAAGGTAGCGAAAACCAGGCCTGATTGATACAACAGCAGAGAGTTTGAGAAGTGGGGCATGGGATATGGTATACAGATGAGGTCATAAGGAATGGGTCACAGGACAGCACTTCAGACCCCACAGTTATAAACAACTCATCCATGGCCAGTTAGAGAAACAGATCTGGGCCAAACTGTTAAAAAAAAAAGTTAAAAGAAGATCAAAAGATTAATATATACCCAAATGTAAAGACTACCACATATAAATATTGACCACATATAGAACACTGACACTAAGATCCCAAGGAGGAGGGCAAGGTGAGAATGACACCAGAAAAAAGGACAAATTTTAATCGCATTATCATTCTTTCTTTTTCTATTACTATTAAATATGGACCAATAATGATTAGACTTTCAAGATTTCAATTGTAATAAGAGTGAGTTCTTGTGTGTGTGTATATGTATATAAGATGTGCGCCCACAGATTCTGAATGTAGCAGACACTGACTGTAGAGAACCAGAAGGAGGTAAAGCAACAGGCTGTAAGAACAGAGAACTGTTCCGTATGGTCTTCATTGCCCTACTACTGTTTTGGATGGTCAGTTTTAATATTCAGGTTCAGAATTAATGCCTCTAAAGTATCTTAGTTGTGTACTAATTTTTTCTTTCATCACTGGGAAGCAATGGAGAAAAAACCCCTAACATAAGAGGTGTGCTATTACTTAACAGTTTTCATGGAGCTATAGATTCATAGGTTTCAATTCTTTAGCCACAGAGAAACAGTTGCTTGGGCAACATAGAATCATGGAATCATAGAGTAGTTAGGGTTGGAAAGGAACTTAAGATCACTTAGGGCTTTTTTGCAACAAATCTATCTAATCTAGAAAGTCATAAGTATTTCACCATCATTCTGTTAACTTTATTTAATCCCACCTTTGTCCCTTTTATTTTAAACGTTTTTTTCTTCATCTCTTTTACATGGTAATGTAGAGGGGATGTTTGGTATTGTTTTCATTGTAGTGAATTTTTAGGGGTTTTTTTGGCCTTTTTTTTTTTGGTACAAAACTGATCAGGAGGAAGATCTGGTGTTGATTAGAGTTAGAAAGTACATGGAAGAAGTGTAGGTGTCTGATTGATTATCATCAGGTGTTCCAGTGTTAATGCTCAACACCCTATTCAACAATCTCTCTCAAATGTTTTTGCCAGCAAAAAGTTTTTAAAAGTCAATATTTAAAAGCAACACTTCTATTTTTCTTATACCTCCATTGACAAGGATCTGTGTGGCCTTGAATCTAGGACATGAGATTGCTAATTCATTAATGATGATGACAGTGAACTGAAATGTGATATAAATTACAACTAAAGCATTTAATACTGAAGTATACCAGGACAAAGAAATAAGATTTTTTCTAAAAAAGAAACAAACAAAAAAATTAAAATCTTCTAAAACTATAAAAATTAAAGGAATGTTTTTACAATTAAGGTGTTCAGTAAGATTTTTATAGTGTTTGAGATATAATTAATACCCACTCTTTATTACCAAAAAGAAAAACAAATGCAGCATGTTCAAAGGAATTAGACTGAAGGATCTATCCTTCAGTGAATGAGACAGTTCGATTATTCATGGGTCATTAGTTCAGTATGCTCTAATGGCTCCTAAAGAGCTGTTACACACTCTGGGAGTACTTACTACCCTAGCTTATAATGCATCAATACAGAAGAAAAAATGTCAGTATCAGAAAATCGTCTTGGTAGGTCTATAGCTGATTCTGAATATGTCCACTTTTAAAGTTATTATGTTTTATTCATGGCACTAGCTATTGTGCATAGTAACATGACACAATCATTGTTTAAAATTGTTACTCCCTTCCTTTTTTTGAAATTTATACTACATAAAATGCAAGTTGTCAACTTGCAAGAATTACATTGGTTCTTTTTATATACAGGTTAGGTAGATTTTAGATGGCCATGTGCAGGAAAATAGTCCAGAAAATTCCTAAATTCCTTCTTACTAACCTAGGGCACTTTAGGAGTCTTTGCTTTGTAGTGTCTTAGAGGTTTACATTTTTGATGAGAGATTACTTAGACATTAGCATTGCTGCCACTGTAATACAGGCCAATTTAATTCTGCAATCTTGTGTGTTCTTCATATGAATGTGAAACATTTTATAAATCTAGCACTTCGTTTACTTTATTATTAACTTTTTCTTTTTAATCCATTCTGACCTTTCTTTACTTCTACAGATATTGCTCAATGGTACATACAGCCTTACTGAAAAATACTTTGCTGGTTTCTTCTTCCTCTTATGTCCTTTCATTTCCTAAAAATTATTAAATAAGATATCTCATGAAAGCACACATAAGTAGGGGCAAACACACATTGTCACATATCAAAAAGATAGCATTAATATTTTTCCCAGGTAAAAGAAGGCAGCACTTGCACACTGAAGTGGTGAAAAGCTTTTCATGGGATCATAGCATCATATGATAACTGGGTTTGGAAAGGACCTCAGGAAGTCATTTATTCCAACCTCTTGCTCAAAGCCAAGTCAGCACTGAGGTCAGACTAGGTTACTGAGGACTTTGACTAGTTGAGTCCTGAAGATCTCCAAGGATGGATGCACAGCTTTGCTGGACAACCTGCTTCCCTACTTGAATGCTTCCATCATAAAAAAACTTTTCCTGACATCCAGCCTGAACCTCTCTTGTTTCAACTTATATCCACTCTCTCTTGTCTTCCCATTGTGTACAGCTAGGAAGAGCCTGGCTCCAACCTCTTCATTAATTTCCTCATAGGTAAGGGAGGGCTGCTGTTAACTCTCCCCAAAGCTGTCACTTCTCCAGGCTGAAAAAGCATAGTTCCCTCAGCCTGTATAACTTTGATACTATTAATCAAATTCTGAAAATTTTGTGAATATGTTCAGTAAACCTCACACATAAAATCACTGGATTAACATGAAAAAGCCTTAGGCTAAGATTCAATAAATGATTTATGATCTTAACTGATGTGAAAGCTTTTACTATCTAATGTTAGCATTCAGAAGTTGAAAGTATAAATATTTTGCTGGATCTGGGCCTTGGCAGTTTCCTTACTTGTTCTGGCTTTGCCCTTAGTCAAGCATTTACCCCAATTAGAGTTACTTTTATATTATATGATATTCATACAATCATTTTCCCAGAATATGTCCTTTTTATTCAACCCAGGTAATGTGATGTCTCCTTTAAATGTGTGTAGCTTCAATCAGCAATATATGATTTGCCTGCAGCATAATATGTACCCAAAGGATGTCTATGAATTCCTTATTATGTCTTTTCTCTCCAAGGTCTGTCAACTTCTTCCTGTTCTTCTTCAGCAATTCATCAATTCCTTGTTCCTGTCACAAAGGAAGTATCATTTCTATATTCCTACCATTAACACTTCTCCAATTCCATTGTCTCTTACTCCTAGGACTACTTTCCTCAAATCTATAAATCATAGTTACTAGTCCTTCTACTTTCTACCTGTCCATCTGTCACGAAAAGATCTAGTTGGTTTCTCAACCCTGGATCTTCTTATACAACTTTCTTTAGGACAGCTTATCAGAAATCAGAAAGAATAAATGGCCTATATCGAGCCATCTGCTATGACTGGCCACCATCACAGTCATGGTCTTTCAAGAAGTATACTTCATCTCCTTTCTGTTTCCTGCTGGAGAAAGGGAACTTAATGCCTCCACTTTTTAGCCAGCGAAGAAAAAGGGATTGCCTGCAATAGCAGTGCAGAACTGTTGTCAGTAGGACCCTACTTTCTCTTTCCCCACAACTGAATAGAAGGTGGCACTAGTTAAAAGAGGCAGGGTAGAATCCTGATTGATACAAGTATGTAATATGAAAATCCTGGGTTATTGAGGAAAGAAAAGGATAGATTTTGGATTTTGGGTTTGGTCATAGGTTTTTTTTTTTGTTTAAGAGTGGAGAGTTTTTTTAATTGGACAATGTATTTTGCGTGTCTGAGCTGAACAGTCTTTGAAGACATGTTATAGTATCAGCAGCACATCTTCAATTTTTGCTATTAAAGCTGTCTTCCATTTTCGCCCTGCTTGCCTGCACAGACCAAAATTTGAGCCTTCTTTTTCAGTTTTTATTTAGTTTTAACTCCTCTGCTTTGACATAGAAGAGGAAATTGTCCTGCTTTTAGTTTTCTAGGTATCACCTGAATTGATGAAGCAGTAGTAAATTATCCTCCTACTAAATCTGTGCCAGTTGCTGGTTACTGGACTGAAGTTAAACATCTGTGTGCCTTGGGATAACTAGCCTTTATCTCTCTCCCAACCACATACATAACAGATGCCCTCTGTGGAATGAACAGCTATACATTTCTCATTTCCCTAACTTTCTGACAAGATTTCTCTGCATACAAAGAATGGCCAGGTCCATGAAGCCATGTCATACCCTGTTACATAAGCCACAGAATCAGAGAATCATAGAATCATTAGGGTTGGAAGTGACCTCTGGAGATCATGCAGTCCAACCCCTTGCCAAGGCAGGGCTACCTAGAGCAGGTTACACAGGAACATGTCCAGGTGGGATTTGAATGTCTCCAGAGAGGGAGACTCCACAACCTCCTTGGGCAGCCTCTCCAGTGCTCTGCCACTCTCAATGTAATAAAGTTCTTCCTCATGTTGAGTATTCAGGAGAAACTGAGAAAGTATCAGAGATGGTAAGAATTCCCACTATCCCAAACTTGAAGACTAGTAAAGATCCAGTGTCACTTAAATGCTCTTCAAAACGATGTGGAGATTGTGTTTTACACTAAGGCAGAGTGTAAATAAGGTGTTACCCATAACAAAGAACACATTCAATTCACAAGCTAGCTTTCCACCTTTTCCATTCGTTTTTTTAGTACATTTTTCATTTAATTTCAGGCTGCTGAATTAGGAGTGCACACTTTTGTCACTTTGACCTGTGTTTTTGTCCAGGCTTAGTATGATACAATTGATACTAGCCCAGTGTGAGCTGCTGTTGGGTCTACTAAAGAGACACAGCATAGTACGGTGATGTCTGTTTCTGCTGAGATTTAATGACTATTTGACTTGGCAGCTGCTTTCTGAGACATGGTTCTCACAGGGGATCTCTCCATTTCAACAACCATAGTATAGGTTTCCTGTCTGGTACTGAGAGTCAAACATCTGCTCTCCTCTTATCTTTTCTTTGCAGTTTTCCCTGTCTCTGTCATAGCTTGCTGTGGGCCAGCAGTCCTTTTTTTGCACCCTTCAGGATTCTGACAGCAGCTCTTTCTTGTTCAGGCCTACTATGACCAGGGATTTGTAGGTGTTTCAGGAACCATGGGGAGCTACTGTGACCTGGCCTTTCCATCTTTGCCACCACTTCATTCCTATATGCAATGACCCTTCAAGGACCAGGAGTGATCCTGACAGTGCCACAGGCTGGTGAAGAGACAGGTCAGCTTCAGCATTTGTGCCGTAATCTTTGCACCCACATGTTCCTGTGGCTGCATTTTCACTCTGGTCCACTTCTGTATTTCCTAACATACTGTTTTGCCCTGCTCCATTTCTGTCTTCCTCCCCTGCACAACTTGTAAAAATGGAGCCCAGGACAATTAGTTGTGTATTTAGTTTTTCATTTTTGCTAGTTCAACACAGAATTTAATATAAAAGGATTGCCAAGTTAAACTTCTGTTTCTTTTAAGGGCCTGCCTGCAGTGTCAAATTAAAATTTGGCATTACTTGGTCCTTACCTAGTTATTGATATTTTTCTCTCAAATTCTCTACCCTTTTTTGAAAAGAAATTTCATTCAATATACCTTAACCTCTGGAACAAGCCTCTAATAGGAAATGTGTATGTGTATTTTATGAGGAGAAAAATGGATTCAGCTGTATGTACAGATTCTAGTTTCAGGTTTCTTCAGGAATGATTACAATTGCTTCCATAGTCCATACTTAGTCTACTTTTCACCCTATTAAGTCATCAAAGAAACCTGTAAGGAAACAAAATACTGTATTTTCTTGTAATTTATGAGCTTATTTGAGGTCTTGTATAAATATAAGAGACTCCATTACCTCTTACTAGCAGAATGTACTCTGCCCTCTACTAACTATGTTTAGGACTGGAATCTGGATGGGTGGCAGTTGTCCAGCAAACCAAAATCTGTGAAGGCTCTCATCTTTAATAGTTTCAGGCATCTCAGCTTTCATTAAAAGATAGCAAAGAGACTTTCAGTTTTTACAAATAAATAACTGTATTTGGAAAAAAAATAATATCTGAGTAGGAGGTTTAAGATACTTAAGTGCTGCTATGCATGGAAAATCCAGTCTTACAGTTAGACACACAGACATTGGAGATAGTGGTGAACTGATGAGCAGATGGAGGAAGAGGACATATGTGAATAATTGGGCTGTGTTGAAGGGGTTTCAGAACTGTGTTATGGGCTAAGACCTGATTTCAGAATAGTGGGCAATCACCCTGGCTTATTATTTCTTAATGTCAAATTATAGTCTTGACTGACGGGTACAGCAATACCTTCCACTATTTGGCATTTATTTTGCGGACATTTTAGTGTGTAGATTTAGGCAACTTATCTTATTGTCCTGGGTTCAGCTACAGCA
>NW_009926488.1:0-353 GCF_000696875.1 Nestor notabilis
GGCTGGATTTGGCACGGTTCGGCACAGTATGGGTCGGTATAGTGCGGTCCTTGGCTTGGTTTGCTATGATATAGCACGGCTTGGCACAGTCTGACGTGGCATGGCTCAACACAGCCCTGTTTGGCATGGCACAGTTTGGATGGCCTGGCCCTGTGCAGCTCAGCGTGGCACGGCACAGCTTGACCTGGTGTGACACGGCTTGGCTTGGCATAGCACAGCTCAGCTCAACACAACGTGGTTTGGCACAGCTTAGCTTGGCTGGGCTCAGCACGGCTTGGCTTAGCATGGCACGACTTGGTATACACACGAGCACAGCTCGGCACAGCCCTGCCCCGCGCGGCTGGGCTTGGCTT
>NW_009926488.1:391-3064 GCF_000696875.1 Nestor notabilis
GCCACAGCCTGGCATGGCCTGGCACTGCGCGGCTTAGCATGGCATAACACCACTTGGTACAGCTGGAGGTTGACATACCTGGCCGTGGCACGGCATGGCACAGCTTGGCATGGCACAGCCCATCCTGGCATACCCATTCAGAGCTCCCCATCACCAGAGCCAGGCGCTCAGTACTGGCAGCTCCCGGAGGGCGCTGCCACCATCCCCATCCCGGTGGCACAGAGGCCGAGGCTGCTCTTGCCGGTGGGAAGAGCCGACCCGTGAAGAGGAAATGGTTGTTTCCCAAGTTCCTCACTGCAAATTAAGGAATGGCAAAATAAAACAAATGAAAAACTATTAGCAATAACTCAGCAGTGTCTGAACCTCCAAAGTTTGGGAACTGCTGACATTTTTGCCTTTGAAGCACACATTATGCAGCTGCTCCATTAGCTGGGTTTTGTTTTAAGTAAGTGATGATTTATCACCACTCCAGGGCCATGGGAGGAGAAACCGTTTTCAGAGAAAACACTATTTTTTCCCATTTTCTGGAAGAACGGGAAAGGGGCTTTTTGGCCCTGCCAAGCCCTACGCGAGCAGCCAGCAGCCCCTGCATCCCTCCCCGTGTCATCAGGCCTGGCAAACCTGCTGCGCTGGTAGTGCAGGCTGCGTGGTGGTCCCCGAAAACCCCATGAAAGATGAAGGGTTTAAGGGGATGGGGCTCCGTGGGGCAGATGTGTCCCTGTAGAGTGGCTGGAGCTGGTCCCTGATTCACACTGAGGTCCCTGAGAGCATAAATGGTGAGTGAACCCACACCTGCTGGGCAATAAAATGGAAGATCTTACTTGGAAGAAGAAAATTAGGGCAGCTTTTGGCTAATTATCTATAAGCCCCCACCAAAACCCACCCATTAACATTAATTATATTAGGTCACCCGGGCAGAGGAGCTGAACAAGGGGAAGCTGCTGGAGAAGGATGGTGGGTTTCTGTGCAGTCTCTGCTGTCCTGCTCTTCCCATGGCTCTCCATCACCTCCTCAGCATGCTGCCATCCCAAACCCACCGTCCCTGACCCAGGAAACCTGTGCAGCCTGAAAGAAGTGGGGAAAAAGTGTGTTTTGATCCAACACCCAGATCCTGTGGCTGCGTGTGTCTGCTGCGCTGAGCCCCGGGTGCCCATTGTGGTGGGCAGAGGTTTTGGGTCCTGCCTGAAGACATGGTCAGGTCAGGCTTGTGCTTGTTTCTGCTCCCCAAACCTGCCCTCTGTGGGGCCAGCCCTGTGGCTGGCTTTGGGGTCACTGTTGGGGACCATGAACAAAAATAAGGTTGAAGACCCTCAGGTGCCACCTTTGGTCACCAAAGTGCGAACAGAGAGCTCAGTCCCCGCAGCTCCCAACAGAGCCTCTGCTTTGGTGCCGTCTCCACATGGGGCTACGAGCACCTGGGATGGGGAGAGGCCAGACTGATCCTGGAATCTGGAGAAGGAGCCTGGGAAGATGGAGGCAGCAGGCTAGGGCTGGACCGCACAAAGGCTGGGAGGGAAGGTCTGGGGGCTATGGGCTTCAGCGGGGAGCTGGGACATCTGGTGGCACCTAATACGTTCTCCGCATGTTCCACTGGAACTGAGTCCTCACTCAGCCCCCCTTGAGTCCCCATCCTCTGGGGGTGTTCATGCTTATTATTGGGGGTTGGAACTAGATGATCTTAAGGTCCTCTCCAACCCTCACTATTCTATGATTCTATTAAAGGATACCTGGTCCAGCCAGGGGACGATGCAATGCCTTAAACACTCTCTTGTCACATCTCTGCACATCTCTGAAGGAACCCAACAGAACAGGGCAAAGAGGGGGCAAAACACTATTTGGGGGCCAAAACAATAAGCGGCACAAACCCATCCAACTAGTGAACAGCACGAGAGGGATGGTTTAATCTGCTCTATCTGCAGCAATAAAGAAGTTCCTTGTCACAGCGCTGACAAAAGAAAAGGCAACATCACCAGAGAACAATCCTATCTGCGGGAAGATTTCTCTTTTTAATTTGTTAATTAGTGACTGCTGGGCATCACAGGAACCGCTGGTTGCTCTGATGTGCTGATTTCTGCTGTCTCCCGGTGGAATTGGAGATCATAAAAATGAAGAAAAGAAAGAAAAGCTGCTGCTTTAGAAGCGAGAACGAGGAAAAAAGTTTTAGTAAGGTCGGGCGGAATGTAATTGAAATAATGAGTTGGCTTCTTCTTTCCTGAAGGGGGATTGTGTTCTTCTGCCACAGCAAATCGCTGGTTAAAACAAGCAAGGCAAAACAAAATGGTTTTAAATTATGGATCAAAGAGTGGGCCATTTCTGGCAGCCCCCAACAACCTGCTGCTGCTGGCATCTCGCGGCTGGATGCGAGGAGCTGGCTGGGAGCAGAGCAGAGCAGAGCTGGGAGACAGGAAAACCACACAAGGAAAAGCCCAGAGGAGCAAGTCCTGGGGTCCATGGCCCTGGGTGGGAAGCTCTGAGGGTTGGAGGGAAAAGAAAAGCTTTCCAAGCCTTCGCCCACACTTGCAAGATCACTGTGCATGCAGCAAATGGCTTTGGAGCTGTATTTAGAGTGGTTTGGGTTGGAAGGGACCTTAAAGCTCATCCAGCTCCAACCCGCTGCCACAGGCAGGGACCCCTTCCACTAGAGCAGGTTGCTCCAAGCCCCCGTGTTCAACC
>NW_009926488.1:3095-8148 GCF_000696875.1 Nestor notabilis
ACACTGCCAGGGATGGGGCAGCCACAGCTTCTCTGGGCACCCTGTGCCAGCGCCTCAGCACCCTCACAGGGAAGAATCCATCCTGCCCCCAAAACAGCTACTATGGGGAGAGCCATGCACCAAGGCAGCCAGAAGTACCACTAATTCTCTTGCAAGATACATGCTATTGAGTGAAACTAGCAAGGATTCTCTGCAAAACCCAGGCTGGTGGCTGTTGGTCCCAAACATATATGGAGAAAGATCAAAAAACCTGTCTCCATTCCGTGCCAGGACACAGCACTGGCTTAGGAGTATTTACTCTGCCTGTCTGCATTGAACACATCTATCTCTGCGCCAGCTGCCTGCAGTCACGCTGTCCTTTGAATGCTGCGCTGTAAAAGGAGTTTGCTCCAGTGCAACAGATAAGATGCTTTTCCAGCTGTCTTACATGTGAACCTTGAGTAATTTTCATGCTAATGGGAGCCAGGTGAGGCGCTCCCAAACCGGAGCCTCCAGACAGAATCCTGGGGAGCAGAGCGGGAAGATTTCCCCTTTCTGACCTTCCCATCCTTCCCAGCTCCACGTCATCGGACAGAAGGAAAGACCCTTTCCCAAGGAGACATCATTGCCAGGGTTGGTTTGGGGTTATCACTGCAAGGGATGGGGAAGCCTTCAGGCACCCTTGTGGGCAGGAAGGATGCAACAGGTACCAGCAGCATCCCTGGAGAGGTCCCACAGCCCAACCCTTTGTCCCAGGGTCCTCTCCGCAGACTTCAGGCATCCCAATGGGAATGGGGAAGCCCCATCCATGAAAATCCCACTCTCTGGCAGGGGGAGGCAGGCAGTGGGGTTATCCCTGTGGCCATTTCGGCTGAAAGCATCACCTCCTCCCGCCAGCAGGAGGACAAGGGACCACTGCCCCCAAGCCCTGCCCAAGGTCAGGCTGATACTCGCCCATGTGTAATCAAACCCGCAGCCGAGGTGACAGCCCCAGCAATAGAAATCAACACTTAATTTCACAGCAAGCATCCAGCTTTGCCCACGAACACCTTCCCCACGGGTCCCCAGCAAAGCTCCTCACCCCATCCCCTGCCCAGGCTGCTTTAGGCCCCCCCAGCTCACTGCCCAGTAAACCCATCCCCACCGCAGGACCCGTCCCCTCACAACCATACTGGGAATGAACCAAGAGCATCAGTTCTCTGCAGACAGGGGGTCTTGGTGCCCCTGTGGTGCTGCCCACCTGCGGGTGCCCTTGCAGCACCCGCACCAAGGGCAGGAGGCATTGACATTCCCGCTGGGTCTGTGCAGCACAAAAGTAAACTTAACGGCGTTATCCACCGATCTGGTAATTAATACCCTGGATGCTTTTTGTTGGAACGAGTGAGGGCCGGGACATGCCGGGGGTTTTAATGAAGGGCTGTGCTGGAGAGGTGCATCCCCTCGGTTTCCTCTGGCAAGGGCTGTGCTGGAGGATGGTTTGAGGGATTTGGGGTGCCTCATACCCCATATTGGGTGCCCCCGGGGTAGTCCCAGCCTTGCACCCACCTCCCCAGCCCATGAAGCCCTCTCTCCCTCCCCATGCACTACAGCAAAGCACCACACTGGACCCCACTGGGTCTTTTCTTAAACAAGATGCTTTGAAGATCTTTAAATATTAGACAAGAAGCATTTCCCCAGGCTCTTGCTGTGCCCATCTGGGGCAGGGAGCGGGCAGAAACCCACTGCCCAACAGCACCAGGGATGCTGGGACCGTTTCGCTCCAAAACTGCTGTATCTTTAGTTGATCCCGCTGCTATTTTTAATACAGATGCCTTATTGAGATTCAAATGAATGTTTCAAACCCTCGCTCCTTTGCATAATTCTTTTTAATTAACACTTCAAAGGTTTGAACACAAGATCCATGCTATTTCCCTAACGAAGTTGACTGAACCTCCTTCTCCCCCAAAGCTCCCCTGCCACGTTTCTGAGGGCTAAACCCGGGGACAGGTCTGTCTCCCATGTCCCCTGTGCGAGGGGATGGCAGTGTTTGGGATTGGGATCTAAAGAAGTAGGAGCTAAGGGAAGACACAGGGTCGATGGGCAGGGGATGCTGTGCCATCACCATGGTCCCCGCCAGTTTAGCACATGCTGGGTGGCAAAACAGCCTGAGCCTGGCATGGAAATCGTGGTGTTTAAAGGGAATGTGGTCAAAGTTACAAAGCCGTGGCCCACAGGTCAAACAAAACCTCCCCAAAAAGGGGCACCCCATCTCCAAGACCACATTTTGGTCACATTTTCAACATTCTTGGTGCCCAAAATGCCCAAGACACTTTCCTGTCTTCTGACATGGTACGTTAGAAGTAAAACCTAAAATGATCATGCAGTTATATTCACTAGTAAGAGCCAGAGCTTTTCCTCAGCTACCCCAAGAGCTGGAACGATGCAAAGGCCCAAGGGCGTAACAGACCCAGGAGAGAAAGAACAACCCAGGTCCTCATCCCACCTTCTCCCTGTCCCCATAGGGTCCCCCTGTGGTGAGTGGGAGCAGCCTCACTTTGCAGGATCAGGCCCCTGCAGAGCAGCGTGGTGCAACAAAGGGAGCAAAGAGCTTCAGTTTTAATTCCTGCAAGTGCAGAAATGATTAGACACAACAAAATTGTATAATTAGTAGGATTTAATAAGAGACTGTCCCAGACATGCAAAAGAAGGAGCCTTTGTTCAGCTACAAAAGACATTAATTTGCAAATACTCTTAATATTCATTTTTTGTTATTTAGACTGATATTTTGAAAGTCTCCAATAAAATGAGAACTCTGGACTAAGCATTCCAGTTGCATTTCCAAGCGCAGGAATCCAGCTTTGATGTTCCCCTTGATAACATCTTTTTAGAGCCTTGACTGCATCAAATTAAATTCTGATTACCCTGATAGTGCAATACAGCTTCCAAATGTATTCAGGTGACTTTTTGTTCTGGAAGGAAATTAGCTATTTTGACAAGGATGCTTGTTAGGCAGCAAAGGGATGAGGAGGAAACAGCCTTGCCGGGGAAGCAGCACATTCCTGGCCCCGATTCCAGCCGTGGGGCTGCAGCAGGGAGGGGACATGGGCAGCCCCTGTAAAAGCCAAATGGCACCTTTGGTGGCTCACAGGTCTCCCAGCACCAAGCAGAGAGCTGGTACATCCACCCCATCCGCAGGGACATGCCACAGGGACATGCCCTTGGGAGGCAGGTCCAGCAAGGACCACCAGCGGGTGGTGGTTAGAGCAGGGCAGCCACATCCCCACAGAGATGTCACCTCTGTGTGTGTCCCCATGCACTGCACGGCTCATCCCTCTCTCACCCCTGGATTAAACCCACCCCTGAAGCACCCATCCAGCTCTGGGCACGAACACAGCATCCCAGAAGATGAGGTCCCCAATGTGGATGAGGAAGGATGTCCCACCCATCACCTCTTCTGAGCCCAAGGAGCAGGTAAGGATCCCTGTGTTCCACCCTCACCCCATCCATTCACCCGCAGTGGTCCTGCTCCCTGGCCTAGGCTCTGCTCTTAGCTGGATGCTGGGATGAAAATAAAGTGCAAATATTATTGTTGGCAGAGATTACCTGCTCCCCCCCTGTGATTTAGGCATCTTTCAACTTCATGTTTTATTAATCCTCGCTGTACAATTAACAGCAATGTCTGCAAACAAAGGCATGTGCTATGGTGTTATCTCTGTGAGATACCAGGGCTTGGGCACTTGATTGTAAATATGCACCTTAATGAACGATACTGTGGAGCTACAGAAAAGACGGAGCTGGAGTCACCTGCCCTGAGCAGGAACATGACACTCATAGACTTTGCTTCCTGCCCTGCGCAAGCAGCTTCTGCCCAGGACCGTGGGAAGGGCTTGATGGAAGGTTCACTATACTGGATAGAGGCTCCTGTCTCCCTAAAAAGGCAGGTGTTTGGGACATGCTCTCCCAAGAGTGTTGGCTGCAAAAGGGGACCTGCTTGGTGACCCTGCAGACGGTGTGGGGACAGCCCGACAACTGTGCTGGAGTAATCCTTCCCTTGCTGGTGCCTTGGCACTGATGAGCAGAGGGTCACAAACCTCCCTGACGCAGCTCTTCAGGGCCAGAGCCAAGCTGTGACAGCAGGATCACACCCAGGAGCCATAGGCCTGCTCCCCAGGGCAGAGCTGGGCCAGGATCCCATCCTTGCCCAACCACAGCATCTTCAGACCTGGCACAAGTAAGCACCAGCCTTTGGAAGGAAATAGCAGGGCAAATACTGACTTCACCAGCTCCGATATGGGGCTGAGCCCAGATGGATCTTCCTGTATCCAGAGACGTCTCCAAAGCAAAGCCCAAATCAATTATTCTCCTTCCAGCCGCTGGAGGACAGTGAAGCACTTGGCAGCAGCTCTAGGAATCAGCAGCACAGTGAGCGAGTGACCCAGGGACCCACTGTTCTTACGCACCTATTGCAGGAGCTGCCTCTGCAGTGCACAGGGAGCTGGTAGAGAAGCAGAATGCTTTTGGAGATTTGGTTTTGACAGCAACTCTTACACACCCTGAAAAAATAAGAGCAGGATGTCACAGACCACACTGTATAGACCATGTCATAGCTCTGGATAGGGCTGCATGTGCAGCTTCCACAGTGTTAGTGTCAGGCAGCTGGAATTTTCACTGTAGAATCAATCCATCATCTGCAAACTGCACCAGGTCTTTGGGAAGAATTTAAAACTTCCAGGTAATCGTGGTATGGGAGAAGTTCAACTTCAGGAAAAGAAGAAGCCAGAAAGCAAGGAAAAACCATCCCCATTTTTTCCTGTATCTTAAGAAGCCTCTGCCTTTTTGTAAAGGATCTACAGCCCATGGGTGCAGGAAAGCACAGCAGAAGGAAAGATGGATGTTTTATTGCTATGTGCTGTTGAGCTGAAGCACAGCCCTCAGGCAGTCAAGGAAATTCCCAGTGAAGAGATACTGTGCCATGAAAAAGCACCAAGCCCTGGAGTAAATGTGCCTGGTCCAGTCTCATGGGGGACAGCGTAAGTCCATGATGCTCAGAACATCCCTGCAGGCACATGGTGAGACATAGGGAAAACCCTGTTGC
>NW_009926488.1:8179-24155 GCF_000696875.1 Nestor notabilis
CACAGGGTGGCAGAGAGGAACAGAGGAGAAACAACCACAGATTAGTAAATAGCACTGTCACTCCATGGCTCAGGAGATACCCAACTGCAGCAGGCCAGGAGAACCACCCCTTGGGAGCTGGCGTTTAGCTGTTTCCAAACCCAGCTCTCAGCTGGCTCCAGCTCACTGCTGGGGCTGAGGACAAGGGGCACCTGCCAAAGCTCCCCCTTACCCTCTCCGCATGGCTTGGGCACTGCACAACACCCTGAACACACCCCAGCAGCCCCGGGGTGCCCGACTGCAGCCACAGAGTTTATTGTTTAGTAACAAGCTCACCACACCAGCAAGCCAGGACAGGGGGTGGTACATGAATACACATGTGGGTTAGTTACACAGACTGAGATTTGTACAGCTTTTGTACAGAGGAAGAAATAAAGTGAATCAAATTACAAAATAGACATTAGCAGTCAAACCTTTTTTTTTTTGTCTTTTGGTTTTATATCATACTAACAAAATCTGATAGCCAAAAAATGACTAAGCTACAAAATTGTAATACATACTGTATGGGTAAAAGGTTATCATCCATTTATACATCTAGTATCATCTTTATTATGGTAACTTACATGAGGCCTATAGGATCTTAGTGTATTAATAATTCCCTACAAGATAGTGCTGAGCTGCTAAAGCTGCCAAACAACGGAGTACTGGAAATTTTGTTAAGACTTTTACAGTGTCATTTGCATCATTTTGTTTGAATGAAACCCTCATGCATCTCTAGTGCAAGCCAGAGGAAGGGCCGGTGGCTGGGGGTAGGCAAGAGCTGCAGAACTTTGGCTGGTAACTTCGCACCCATCGTTCGGCAGTGGCATGGTGCTGCCCCTGCTCCAGCTCACTGGCTGCTGTAGGAGGGATAAAGCTGACTTAATCTTTTCCCTTTGGTCTAGAGGGTTAGAGAAGAAATCACTAAAGATGGAGCAGTCTCCATGGCAAAGACTTTGTTCACTGGATAACATCTTGGCTTTCAGCAGAAAAGCATCACTAACTGTTGGGTAATGCAGCCGGATGAGGGCTGGTGTCCCAGCAGGTGCCAGCCGGTCCCTTGGTGCTGATGGCTCCAAAGATGCACTGCCTCCTCCTCCCCACCCTGTGCTGGTGCTCTGGGGCATTACGTCAGGACTCAGCTCCAGACGCAGCACCAGCATGGCACGCACAGGCTGGGAGAGGGGCTGGGGAGAACACAACCACCCCCCAGTGCCCTGTACCAGCTCTTGGGGGTCAAGATAAGAGCAAGGCTGAAGCCAAAGGGGAGTGAAGGCACAAACAGGAACCAGCCCCTGACCAACAACAGGAGATGGGTGCATCAGTACTCCAACACCCTTGAAAATTCTCCCCTGAAGAACCAAGCCAGTAAGACCAAATACTGTGAAGTACTTTATACACCACCACATAGGCAAAAATAGCACTTAAACTTACAAATAAATAGAGGGGCTGGGGAATCTCCTCCTTGTCCTTTCCAAGTTTGTCCCTAGTTTGGTCTCTTACAACCTCAGAAGGGCAGCCAGAGGCAGGTGCCCTTGGGAAGCCTGTGCCAATTCTGGAGAAGGAGAACACGGATGATGTTCAAATCTGGCCACTTTATACAGGGTTGAGTTAAAGCCCAGATGAGGTGTGATAGCATGTCCTGCTAATGCTGCAGTCAGTCCTGTTTGGGGAGCAGCTCCCCAGAGGGATACAGGGGACCTGGCTTTGCCTCACTGCCCATTTTGGTATGGCCCTGCAACAAAGCTCACACACAGCCTCTGCAGTAAGCAAGAAGTGCTTGGCTCCTGACTAATCCTTAGGGACCATCACAGCTATTTACAGCCAGAGAAGACCATCAGCACCATCTTCAAACCTAACCTGACCCGTCTGCTGCTGGTCTGCATTGTCATCTGAACTGACTGGGAAAAAACACAGGTCTGAGCCACTCACAGGGCATGGTCCCTGGGAGGAGACAGGAGCCAGAGACTCCTCCAGCTTGAATCAGTTACCCTGACAACTTCAGATCTGATTAATGGTATTAAATACATGGTCCCCATAAGCCCTCACAGGGGATCCTGCCCTGTGCAGAGCCAAAGATTCATCAAGGGAGGTGGAAAATACAGGTATCTTCCCTCTGTAGATGAAGGTAACTGGTCACAAATCACTAAAAGACCTGTCAGGGAAATTAAGTGCCCAACCAGAATGGGCTTGCCCACTGGCAGGTGCCTGGGAAGCCCTGGGCTTGGAGATGGGCAGCACTCCTTTACCTCCACTCAATCCAGATAGAGCTGCAGACATCAGAGACCACCCAAAGCAGCACTTTGGAAAACACCAGCCCAAAATTCTTACAGCCAGCAGCTCCCAGAGAAGTATTCACTGTCAGAGGCTGCAAAAACAAACACTCCCTCTGGGATTTTCTTGAATTGCTCAGGAGATGAGTACACCGACCAGGAAGATTTTGGAGATAACACCTGTGATCCCTAAGGAAAGTCTCAGAGCCAGGCAGAGATGTGGTAATCTTCCTGGCGATTAGTAAGAACTGATGAAACAGTTCTACAAGGCAGGATGGGATCCCACTTAAGTTATTCCCAACTAGATCTGAGGCTCTGCCTTCTCTTGCCATGCACAAGCTTTAAGCTGCACTTTCCGTCCTGCTTTACACCCCTGAAGTCACCTTCCTCTCTCATCCTCCCTCTGAATGGACGGAGATCACCAATCCTGCATCAAGTGAGCAGGGTCCAGTGTTGTCTTATAGTCCAGATTCAGCAACATCCTCCTTGTGGCAGAACTACCCATGACGACAAAAAGTAACACAGCTTTATAGGAAATCAAGGCAAAAAGCAAAGAAGCTGACGTGATGTGATGTTCATCTGCCTGTGGTCTGGCTCAGATCTCCTCTCTCAGTGCTCTCTTCTGTCTTGTCCCGTTTCACAGATACCCCATCATAACACAAGAGCTTCTGTAAACTGGAGGAGTCAGACACTAACTAGGCGAAGCTTGGTAAAATATTGCTGTGACTCTTCCCTGTGCTACTGAGCAGTGAATCTGAACTGGATTCTCATATCTTTAAGAGCATATTGTCCCTTTCCTCCACCCTAATGTCTCTTGGGAGCTGTGGTGCAAAGTTAGAAAAGGGTAAAGCCTTCAGAAGAAGGAACAAGATCCTTGCCTGGGTCTGCACTGCTGTGTACAGACAAGAGCTGTGTGAGCTCATCTCAGATTCCTTCTGCTCCAAATACTCATACTCAGGTCATGCACAGAGGAATGGTGTACCCATCAAATACAGACAGCTGCTGCTGCATGAATGCTCAGAGCAGCACCTCAGCATCCTCCATTCCTCGCAGGAGGGGATGGGCATCATACTGCAGAGCCAAGGATAGCTCTGCAGAATAGCCAGGCGATCCCTGATTAGCTGTTGAATTAAACAGGCAAGGAGGGAATCATCTCTTCAGGGCATCTGTCCCACACTGACTGCAGCCAGCTCTCAGGCCAGTGATGCTCCGATGCATCTGTGGAGTCTTGTGCTCCAAAAAGACACAATAAAACACATGAGTGGTGGGGATCAGGCTGCGCAGCCTGGCTGTGGGGCATGGCATAGGCAGACCTGCTCAGAGATCTCTGCAGGAAGAAAGGCCAACCACAGCTCAGGTGGCCTGTCCCCAAACAGCACTGGGTGAGAAACAAAACAAATATCCCTCTGAAATTAGATTATTTCCCAGGACATGCTATGATACAAGTACTAAGTGCAGCCTGCAGAACATCAATGTCTTCTCCAAGGTGGAGGGAAACACGTCCCCACACCCTGTCTTGCTCATCCTACACGTGCCAACATGAACAGTCAGCCCAGCAGGTTTCACTTGCTTGTGCAGGTCTTCAAGACAGCAGGATGTGTGGAAGGGAAGGGACAGACCACGTGAGAAGCATCAAACACCACAAGCAAATCCCTTTGGAGCTCCTGTGGGATACTGGGACTTGCTGACACTTCAGCCACCATTTGGGGCAGCCATCATCCAGACCAGGTCAGCTGGTGGGACAAGGGCAATAACAAATTCCACAGTCAAAACCAATACAAGTAAGAAACCAAACCTAGAGAGACCTCTCTGCTCCCTCCTGGAACAATGGCTGTCTTGTAAAATTGAACTCCAGGATTGTCCTGATTACATCAGTTAGGATATTATAAACATTGTCTTGCTTTGAAGTGAAAATACTGTGTCTGGTCTTTTGGAGGTGCTAAAGCCAAATGTGGTATCGTTTTTCCTGATAGTGCACAGGAGCTGATACTGGGATGAAATGATCCTCTTCACCTCTATCAGAGCTTCTCCTGGAAGAAAAGAGACCGTGTCAGTCAAAATGAGGGAAAGCACAGAGGTATTTCTACAGAAGAGGAAACTGAGGCATGGAGTGGAATGCCACCAGGCCTGCCATGCCTCTGCTCAGTAAGTCACACCTCCTCTTCCTCAGGCTGGCCATCTTACCTGTGTGGAGATGAAGTTTGAGGCTACAGGTCTTATCCTACATCATGAAAATTGTGGCAGGACATAACAGCATGTCCCACAAATGCCATCCATGTAAAGAGGATGGCTGAGATCTAAGACCAAGCAGGTTCTAGCTGAGGTTGCCAGAAGAGCCGTACAGGTAGTAACCCAGGAGACCAAGAGGAAACTCCCTTCCCATAGCACCTTCCTGATGGCTTCAAGGGGTTTTAATAGTAAGGTGATGTTCCCATCACATACTTGGGAACTGGCTTTTGATGTGGGAATGACATAGCCAAACTTTGCTGGCAGAACAGTCTCCATCCAAGAGCTGTCCCCAGCACAGCAGGCAAGAAATCACACAAAGCAGTCACTATTTTAAATGACATTCTGCTTATAACTTACTTCTTGTTTGTGGGCTTTATCCTGCTGGTGAATCCCATTAGCAGACCCAGAATTTCCAGTCTGCAACAGAGAATGGACAATACTTACTGGAGGACACAGAGCCTAGTGGTTTTGCCTACAAGCTCCGAAATCTGTCAAGACTGCTATCTCCTTCCTTAGCAGCCCACTCCACATAAGGAAAGGAGAAGGCAAAAATCCCACCCCGCTTCTGGCAAGAAGCTTCCTGCCCTCTGCACCCTGGCCCAATCCCCACATGCTGGATTCCACCCTTCCCAACTATAAAATATCCCCCCCCAATTTCCTCACAGAGACAGGCCCACTCTTCACTTCTGACTCTTAAATCCCAATAAGCAAACCCTCAGCCAAGGGCAGTGTTAGCTGCAAAACACAGCACAGTGAACATCCCAGCACTGAAAAGGACATTTGCCATTCCCTGCTTCCCATGTCTGGGGACAAGTCTTGCAGCTAGGACAGGCTGTTCTATCTTTAGAAAGCTCAAGAACTTTTAAACATTTATAATGTTTCTTTAGGAGGGATAATAGGGAGCCCTTCAGCTTCAAAATGACAGTACAGCCAGCACAAACAAGAGAAGAAAGCTGCAGCCTGAAGTCACAGAATGGCAGATGTCAGTTGCTTGGGTCTTGGAAATCAGATTCACAGTTACTGGTGAATTGCTGATGGCAGCAAAATCAGATATTATGGGGAGACAAGACCACAAGTTTAAAACCCATCATTAGATGAGGCCCAGCTACACAGCTTCTAAGTCTTACTGTAACCTCAAAGATGCAATAATCAATCCTATGGGACAGAGGTTTAGTTTGGGCAGGAAAGGCAGGCCGAGATTCAAACTGAGCTCTGCTTTGAAAGCCTGAACTGACACTGGTTGCCAGGCAATGAATCCTACCCGGATGGATGTCAAGAACAGTGCTGCTGTAGTGACTCAGCCCTGGGGTCTGCACCCACTCCCACAGGAGATTCAGGCAACAGAGCCTACCCTGGCTGCAGCACAATCTGTACACTAAGCAGCTATCAGATACCAAGAATCAGGTTTAAAATTTGGTCTCAGTACATGGTCACGATAATGCAATTCACTTGAAATGAAAAAGCTCCCAGAGCAATCACTGCCAGTTCTCCAAGAAAAGGCCCAAGTGCCAAATCCTTGTCACTTCCTGCAAAGCTTATGTCTCCCAAGACATGGAGAAGATAGAGATCCTTTTCCTCTATGACAGGACAAATATTTGCTGCTGCCGGCATGGAAAGAGCAAGGCAGCAAGTACTTGAGGATGAGATGAAGACACAGTGCCACTATGCTTCCCCAGCTCCTGCACCTCCTTGTCTAACAGCAAGGCCAGCGAGGCACACCAAGGACTGCAGAGCATGGTGGCTGACTAAGGGAGAGCAGCAGCAGCTTGTAGTAATTACAGATTTTCTTCTTGAGCTGCAAAGTGAAAGCTTTACAAACAAAGGGAGAATGATGCCAAAGCAGAACCCTGGGCAACAGCTGCTGCTGACAGAGAAGAGATGGGAGGTCAGAAGGTAGTGCAGAATGTGTTACAGAAGAAATGTAGCTTCTGGGGAAGAACCATCAACTCATCGACTAAAGCATTAGGATCTCTTTAAACGAGCAATGCCCTCAGGCTCAGCCTGAAAGCCCCCAGTTAACAACTCCCCTTCATAAGAGAAAGGATGAACAGATATCATATTGAAACTAGGGAAGCTTTGATCCAGACTTCCTTGTAACTAGGCACTTTAAAACCCTGATACCAATAGAAGTTTGATGCCTCGCCTCCTGCAGTAATCCTCCGGCTGTCTTTCAGTACCATGGCTTGTAGTTGGAGGCATAATACTATCTTGCACATCTCTAAGATTTGAGCATAGAAGTACCAAAGTAATATCAGGAATAGGTCCTAAGGTCCACTCCAACTCATTTTATGGAAGATTGGTTACCTTCTACAGTTGGGGAAGAAATAATTACCACCTGCATCACCTTTGGAGATAGGAATGTGAAACAGAAAACTTCTTTTCCTCGAGGGACTGAACATTAAAGCAGAGACTAAACTTTTCCCACCCCTCCCACAGCTTCCAGCAGATGAGGTTGTCATGATGCATTTTCATTTGACACATAGCAATTACAGCAGGAGCTAAAGTCACTCCAGAGATACTAACAGGATTACAGCACATCTTGGACTGCCACTAACTTGTCATCATGTCTACAGCTGTCCTGTCTGGTGCTGGCAGACAGCTGCCTCCACTGCACTGCAGGATATAGTGACTTGTCTGCAACACAGAGATGCTCAGCTGAGCAGAGCTTTCAGGGCTGCAATGTCTACCATGCACCCTCGTC
Organism: Nestor notabilis; assembly: GCF_000696875.1. NCBI lineage: Eukaryota > Metazoa > Chordata > Aves > Psittaciformes > Psittacidae > Nestor > Nestor notabilis. The sequence continues at coordinate 15,401 of NW_009926488.1, forward strand.
CCAGCTGTCTCTCCAAGTACTACTGTAGTGAAAGCAGCCATTTGGTGTATCTGCAAACCCTGCAGAAGACACTGCCATGGGAGGACTAGATTTGACACCACTACCCCCTCCTCCCCCACCGATTACCTACCCCAAGATATCTGCACCTGCATCAGGGAAAACAAGTTCTCTGCCCATTCTCCGTATCTAGTGGCTTGTTCTGTACTATCCTAAGGTGTCTGTTTGAACGTGAATTGTAGCTCATTACTGCAAGAGAAAGACATTTTTCAGCTAAGAATTTAAATGAGCAAGCACAAGAGGAGCACTAGTGCATCTGGACTCTGAAAACCATGACCTGGTTGCAGACACAAGAGAAGATACAGCTAGAAGAGCAGTAAAGGACATGAAGCACAAAACTTGGCACAAGGGGCAAGCCACTTTGCAGGAGGAATCAGACAGGGCTTAGACATGAGATGGAAAAAGCCAAATGTGGAGAGCCAAGTCATTTGCAGCCTTCAATTTCACAAGGAAGGATGCAAGACAAAGGACAGAAGCAGTTTTGCTTTTGTCAGAAGAAACAAAGGGAGACCTGAGGAAGTTGGGAAGAGAAGGCAGTAACTGGAATGGGATCATTCATGGTCCATCAGCAAACCCAGATCAGATACAGAGATGCCTTCAGGAGCTGGCAAGAGAAATGGAAAATTTTCCCAGAGTCCTCTCCAAAGTTTCTGCTTATGAACTGCAAGGACATAAAGCTTCAGAGAACAGGGATGGCAGAAACTCTCAACTTTCATATTACAAAGTGCCTGTACCTCAGGAATATGCAGCCACACGTTGCTGTAAACAAAGAACAGTTACTCATGCTGCAGCCTTCCCCAAAACACCACATCTAGCAACCATTCTTGCAGAGAACAACAGGATCCATAATTACCCAGTACTGAGGCTTTTCTTCATTCTAAGCTACATCTGACAGAACAGTCTTGCCAGACTGTTTCTAGCAGAGAGAAAGGGTCCCAGCTGACTGCACCACCCCGCCACAGCACAGGGCAAAGTCCCAGGAGGTTGCTCAGGACAGAGCTGAGGGCTGAGCAACTTGTGAAGTGATTGCTGATGCTCTACCTGTGTTTTCTCAGAAGAGAGCCTCATTGCTTCCATGAGCTTCTCCATCTGGTGGCCCTGCTCCAGCGCGTTGCGCAGCACATCCTCTGTGCTGACCAGCCGGTGCTGCAGCCGGATCACCTCTGACTCTGATGAGGGGTCTATCAGGGAGTATCGCCGCTGATCCGACATGGATTTTTCCTTGTCCTTATAGAGCAAAGGGAAAATAGCAGCAGGTTAAACCAAATCAATACAGAAACTAAGCAAAGCAGAAATCTGCAGTAACTCCTATAAGCATGTTTTAATTTCAACAGTAGATGGGGTCAGAGCACAACTCTGAAAGCAACTGTATAAGCAGCAGCTCCAATTTGTTCCCAGCAGGGTTCAAATGAATTATTCACATTTCAACCACTGGAGGACACTGAGTACACGGGAATTGGAGGACATTGCTTATGCCTAGAACACAATGTGTAAAACACAGTATGAGGTAGCTGACCTTCACTCTCCCACAAATTTTAGCCTTAATTAGCCATGGATCTAAAACCTATGGAACAGAAAAACACTTGAGAAGGACACATGGACATTTTTACTGCTTAATGAGTCACTGCTAAGCCAGGTCCCATCTCATTGGCGCTGTCAAGGAAGGTCCCATCAGATGCTCAGTAGCACAAAAGCAAGCATGAAGACTTGGAGTAAGGGTGAAGGGCTACCACCAGGAGCAGCACAGAGCCCTCCAGCCCCCAAGCCAAGGCCAGGAGGGGTTTTGGTGTCCTCACCAGCACAACCAGTTTCTCTCGCAGACCCTTGATGTCATCTTTGAGCTTCTGCTCCTTCAGCCGCCACTCAGCTTTGTGCACTTCCCGGCTCAGGTCCCGTTCTGGCCCAGGTGAGTGCCGGTTCGCCTCCAGTAACAATGCTCTCAGCTCGTTCAGGCTCCTGGAAGCAGCAGCATGGAAAGGTGAGGACATTTCCAGAGCTCACACACCACTGGTGTCCTGCCGTGCTCCCTCCCACCTTTGCTACAGATCCAAAGAAAGGGCAGTGAGCAAATGCGACTCAAATCCCACACTTCAGAGGCTTTAGATCTCCTGTCCTCTCCACTGTGCCAGCTTTAAAGAGACTGGGACTTGCCCAAGGCACTGTATTTCAGAGCAGGGCAGCAGCCAGCTTAGTTGGCACGTAGATGACTTCATTCAGCATCTACATGGGTGCTGAGCTGTCTTGCAGCTCCTGGCAAGCAGTGAAAGGGCAGCCCCTTTGATAATTCACAGCCCCTAATTTTAACCAAATTCCCACATAAGCATCTCTAAAGAACAGGAAAGTTGGGGGATGGACTTCAATGATTCAACATCTAGGTTTCTTTTGGTGGTAAATTACAGCACCCTGAATGAACACAAACACACACAGGGCACCCTGTCTCCAGCTCTGTCTTTCAGAGCTACACACTGACCTTTCCTTCTTGAGTAGCTCTTGGCTAATGAGGACCAGTTGCCCTGAAGCATCGTGTGTTTTCTTGGTCAAGGCTTCCAGTTCACCTTCCAGACGTTTCTTTTCTTTTAACACTGAATCAGCCTTCTTTTCTGCTGTTTTGCATTTGTTTTCCAAAGCTATGAGAAGCAGAAGGGAAAGTCTCAGTCCTTTACTTGAATTCCTGCTTTTTGCCTTTTCCCAATTACCACTCCTGACAATACAGACATGGTTAGCTCTGGCCCTACTTAAGGAGAGATCTTGGAAACAACACACCCAGCTCCGTTTATCTCTGCCTCTTTCCATTTCTGACATTCAATGAACCCAAACTCCCCCTTCACAAGATACAAGCATCTTCTGCAGTGCTTGTGTTCAACTCCTGAAAAGACACTGAAACTGCTGAACAAACTTTTACCAACAATCTGCATTAAGACAGGCAGTGTCCTGGTTGACACCAGCCCGTCTCAGCACCCAGACCCTTGTTCAATATCAGTACAGAGGATGAGCAGGGAAGCATCTAGTTCTCACCAGCACTGGGTTAGGGAAACTTACCACTTACTTGGGCCCTTAGAGTTTCAGTCTGGGACACCAGTGATGACACCTCTTTGTCTCTTTTGCTCAGCTTGTCTTGGAGGTCTGCAGGAGAAGGAAGAGACAAGACAAAGATTAGAAGCATGGAAAAAGCTTTGTGCAAATCAGGAAAGGATCCAGCATACGCATCAGGGTGTGAGAGGGGCATGGCCGTGGTACCCTCCATTGGCAGAGGAGCAGCAGGAGACAGATATCAGGTATTTCTCACTGCATCTCACCACATCCAGGCATTAGAAAGTATGACAGTTGTGAAGCCATATCAGATAGGTTTAAGAAAGCAATCACAGGGGCAGGGGGAAGAAAACATCAATAAACACAGAAAGGAACTTTCAGTACTTTTCTGTTTACCAGACAATAAATGCCATGCAGCAAAATCCGAGAGATGAAACAGCTTCCTAAGCCCCATCCACACAGCCTTCCCTACAGCAGAGGGTTAGAGGAAGGGAAGGCACATGAGTCACTAGAACAGTGTTCCAGGATAGAAAGAAATAAAATTTCATACCTTCCATAGTCTGCTTCATCTTTATCTTTTCTTCTGAAATATCATTACTTTCAATCATCTGAAATAAAAGTAAAATGAGATGTAAAGAGCTCTTTACCCAAAGATTCAAAGCAAAGTTAACTGCAAAGCCTCATCCAAAGCAGAAGTATATCCACTACTCAAGTTACCATCTATTACAACTTTCTGAGAGGGGAAAAAGGCTTTTGAGGAGTCACTCTGGGTAGTACTGAAAAGCTAAACGGTATCACTTGAGAGTGCCCCGAACCACAGACAGCTGAGCACAACAGCGAGATTCACCCAGGAGGGAAGACAGAAAGCTTGTGGGCTTTCCCCACAAACTCTGCTTTCATACACTCAGAGTTTGTGCAAAGCAATGCAAGAGCTGCTCTCCTTCAGTTACCACAGTCTTCTGCAGTTAATCAACAAGTGCTCTTTAGCATTCAGCTTGAGACCCAGTCAACAAGCTCCTCAACTTCTGAACAATCTAACTATGCCTAAAGTTGTAAAACCAGTACTGAAATATTAATAATTATTGGAGAATTAATACATTAATAAAACCAATAAAAAGTAAATGCTGGCCCATACAGAAGATTCTGCCTTTTCCCCATCCTCTTTTGTCTATACTGCGATGAAAAGCCAGAGCCCGCAGAGCTCACAGCCAAGCTTTCCATCGCAGAGGCCACGATTCAGCTCTTGAAGCCTCTTCACATTCAGCAGCCTTCAGTGGGACCTCAGCACATGCTCCAGCTGAAGCAGTTGCTGTGGCCACCACCACTGGAAGCCCTGAGGTCAGTCCCCAAGAGATTGAGTGGGCTGCACGATACATTCAAGCAGAGCAGGAGTACACCCAAAGGGGAAATATGCCTCCTGATGTACTTTTAGTATGGAAAAACTATTTAACTGCTGTTTGGAAGTACAGTTGTGGTTCTCACTTGAAAGTCTAGGAAAGACCATCACAAGACACATTTGACATACTTACATAGTTAACACTGCAGTTACATTAAAAGACATTTAACAATAGAATTTGCCCTGTGACACTCACACACCCATGCATTTCTTACCACATTTTCCTGATTCTAAATCAACACACAGTTGAAGTAATTATTTCAACACTCCCTGGTTCTAATCTGACATATCCCCCAGAGCCCTCTCATTTATCTAAAGAACTCTGGAACAAGCCTCCAGCTTTTAACATTCATTCCTGGTTCAATACGGCTATAACATGTGACATGTTATAATAACCACCCACTTTTCCTAGTGCCCTGGCTGCTCTTATTGTTTATAACTGTCTTTACTAGATGAAACATGGTGGAGCCACCCTTGAAACACCATAAATGCTGTAGATTCCTCCTTGGGCTTTTGCCTCTCCTGTCCAGTTCAGCGTGTCTTTCTGCTGGCGTGAAGCTCTGACTTAGCAAACTAATTCATGGGCTTGGCTTTGCTGCCTAGAAGTGCAACAGACTTCACTGGGGCTGTTCATGTTGGCAAATTAAACAGAGGGATTACATTCACTTCACTGTCACCTCAGTGTGGAACAGTTACTACATCACCAGCAATAGATTTCAAATGAGTATTCTTAACATGTGCATATTTCCTGGCTTAGTTTAATTTTCTGCATCCCCACAGGCACAAACTGTAAGTTGAGTTTTTTTGCTCATTTCTCATGCAAAACCCAAACACAAAACCAGGGGTCCAGCCTAGATCCATGAGTAGCCATCTCCCCCCTCACTCTAGTGCAAAGTGAGCCACATGTCCCTTACTTCCCCACACTGGTGTCATCCTGACCCTTGTGAGCAGCTCTTCAACTATAATCCTCAAAGCCAGCATTTCCCTGTGTCTCCAATGTGCTGCAGAACCGCCCCATGGCCTCTGCTGTGTTGCTGGCACAGATCTCCCACCCAACCCTATCTGCTTGGCCACCCAATCAAGGCTCTCAAACCATGCTCCACGTCCTGAGCAAGCTAAATGCTCTATCTCAGTATGGGCAATGGCTCTTCTTTCATCCTGTCCTCCACCTACCTCCCTAAGGGTCCTTGCTTCAATGATACATTAAGGCTGCTACATGGAGGACAACAGCAGTATTGCAGAAATGATGCTTTTTCAGTTCAGGACACTGCTTGCTCAGGATGAGAGCCCACCCCTCACAACCACAATAGCCCTATTCTGCTGCCACAGCAGTCATGTGCCTCGAAGCCCAGATGCACCCCACTTGTGCTTCTCTTGACTCTTATTTTTTCCAATTGTGCCACTGTACTGGCTTTCCAGAGTGGGAAGACACCTTCAGCATGGAGATGCAGTGCAGAAAAAGCACCACCTATGGGAAGTTAAAACATTCAGATACTCTGAGGCATTGAAGCCTCAGAAAACTGCATAAGGCAGCAGCTGAGGGTTACTCTTAGGAAGGGTTACTAAAGGTGATGATAAACAAACAAAATGACCCAGAAGTCATACATTTGCATGCTGAGAAGGATGCAGGGCCTCCATGGACTGCAGCTTGTTCTCTAAGACAAGCACTTTTTCCTGCAATCTGTGGATCTCCTGTTTGCTCTGGGCTTCTGTTTTCTGTAATGTTTCATAGTCCAACATCTTCTTCTCAGCCAAAGAAATTTGCTCTTTTAAGAAAGCTATTGCTTCTGTCTGATCTGTATATTCACCATGAAGTTTCTCCAGTTCAAGCACCCTCAGCTCGGCATCTCGACACTTGTCCTTCACATCTTGGAGCTCAAGAAGGTGTTGATTGCTTTTTGTTTCAAGTTGCATTTTCCAGTTGCTGTTGCTTTTTTCCACTTCATCCACAGCCTCCTGCAACTTCAGTTTGAGACTCTCTTTCTCCTTTATATGAACAGCTGTCTCAATGTCATGCTTTGCTTTAAGGTTCTCCAACTCAAGCTGGTGCTCCATCTTTATACTCTCCACCACTGCCTTCAGTTCCACGATCTCCTTGTGCTGGGTGTCAGGGCCTGTGTTCAGTGTGGCTTTCAGGTCCTCCAGAGACTTCTGGTGGTCTGAAGCTAACGTGTCCAACTTGGACTTCCAGTTGTCCATAAGCCCCATGTTCTCATTAGTGGCTTGCTGAACTTTATGCTTTAGGTCAATGATTTCCTGTGAGTACTTTTCATTGACAGATTTCAGCTTCTCCATCTCCTGCTGGTACTTCTTTAATGTCTTCTCATACTTCTCCTTTAGCTGGCTGCTCTCCTTCTGATGCTCCTTGTTGGCAGACAGCAGTTGATCTCGTAGACGAAGAGCCTCTGACTGCAAGCCAAGGTTATGCTCTGGGGTGTCTGCTTGGTGAGAGCTCCTGAGGCACTGCCGAAGCTCATCCACCTCGCTGCGCCTGAGGCTCAGCTCCTCCTCCAGCTGCAAGATCCTGGACTTCTCTGCCACCGTGGTTAACTGCAACATGACAGAGAAGACAAAGTCAGTCCCCACCTCCCATTGCTACATCCTTCCTTTTAGTAAGTGTGCTCCAGCGGAAGTAAATCCAAAGTACATTAGTCAAAGTTCAGATACAAAGGAAAAGACTACCCAGCACCCTCCAACCTGAGTAGTTTTGCACCAGGATAACCATCACCAATAACTCAGTTATGTCTTTGTGCCAATTGCAATTTGTTTTTTTCTAATATGAACTCTTGTTTTCCACAGAAAAACACACATCTTGGAAGCAACCCTTGGAATTCACTAGAGAGCAACAGTGCTTTATGAAAAACAATGTCCTGAAAGGGCATCTTGCCAGATGATGCACAGAGGAGATGTGACTGCACATGCAGGAGTATCACAAGCATCAAACCCGACATTAAGCATATCACATTTCCTTTATTGCTCAGCAATCCTCAGCCTAAGATGTCTCTTCTGCATCATAATTTGTTTACCCTGGTGTAAAAAGGAAAAGGTTTTTTTTATACATGGTTAGAGTTCATTAGCAAAGTAAAAAATAATGTAGAAGGCTAGAGGATGCAAGACAATAAATCTGGCCATGATTAACACTGAGCATAAGGTCTATGGATTGATGGCTTACAATCTGAATGTAGCCTAACAGGGCTGAACTACCTGTTTGTCACAGGGAGTTCAGGGTGCTGCAGCTATGGATGGAGGAGGAGAGATTTGACCAGATGAAATATCAGAAGGCAGCAGAAAAAACAAGGAAACCAAGTTAAAACACAAGCAATCAATCCCATTTCACTTCAATTGCCATTTTCCCCCACTAACCATCAGCCCAGGAGGCTGTGTGGGTTTTATTTTAGATGGGCACAGGGGCATTCAAACCATTTAGCCCTTTTGGAGAACCTCATCTTTGCGTTTTCCACAGCTCTAAAATCCATTGCTGAGAAGCAAGCTCACTGTAGCAAGTTTGCTGCTTCCCAGACCACACCAGCATGAAAAAGCCCTTTCCACATCTGGCTGCTTTTAGGATTGGGTGCGCTGTTCATCTGGGCAGCCTGTCCTGTTGCAGACATGGCCAAGGATCAGAGCTGGTCCACCTGCACTCACCAGTATCTTCCATTTCAGATGGCAGCTTGCACAACTGGAGAGGGGACAAAGGGAATGCTGATTGCAATGTTATTTCCTGTTACAGCCTGGGGCAGCCTTGAGGCAGAATGAATTGTGCAGGGTGCAGATATTATTCGGGCATGTTAATTGAGAAATGAATTGTGAAGAGCTCATGTGTCAAATGGTGGCATGGGGCAGAGAAGCAAACTCAATCTGAGAAACAAGTCCCCACATAAGAAGCAAAAGCTAGAAATTATATTGTACTACTATTTTCAGGAGAAAGAGCAAACAAAAACCCAAACAAAAGAATCAGGGAAGCTTAAATCCAAGCCAAAAATCAATGAACCCCACAACACCCAAAAGAAAGGAACCCAAAGCAAGGCATCATGAGCATCAACGCAGGGGCCAAGCGCGCTGTTCTGCAGGCAGGGCAAGTGGGGGTCGATTACCCTGGTGTCCTCTAATTCTCTGAGGAGTTTTTCAGCCTGTGCCTTCTCAAACAGCAGGCTCTGCTCGAGCTCCCGTATTCGGGCATGCTCCAACTGCGTCTGAGTCTGGTCACACAGAGGGAGAAAAGAACAGTGGAAACAGGAAAAGGGCAAGGGAGAGAGAGAAAAAGAGGGAAAG
>NW_009926488.1:24186-25559 GCF_000696875.1 Nestor notabilis
AACATCATCTTCAGTGTACAAGACAAGGAAAGGCAGTTCACAACAGGAGGAGAATAAAGATCCAAATAAGCAGGAAAAATCCAAACAGAAAATGGTCATCACTACAGGATTTTACATGGTAATTGTAGTGGCTATTTGCAAGAAAACTGAATCTATGATGGGAAAACACCCCTCTGTGTTAGAAAGCTGTTTCAATGGTTTCCTGCATCAAGACTATACTGCAGACACTTTCTAAAAAGGAAAGCTCCCACCACTGCAGACCACCACTACAAGACCCTTGCACCACATCAGAGAACACAAAGACCTTGCAATGATTCTCCACATCTCTCCTCAAGAAGAATCACAAGGTACGGTGAAGAGTTGGAAGTTCCCATCCTCTTTTTGCTCCCGAGACAGCTTGAACCTTGCACTAAAAAACAGGCAGGTCATACTGTACATAGTATGTTGTTAAGACCCAAAATATACTGCACTGAAAGCAAATCAGAAATTTAGATACCAAACTGTTTTATTTCAGTGCTTTAGGTTTGAACAGAGCTGCTATGAATTTTGAAGTGATTTTGGCACTCAAAGTCAGCCTTGTACATAAGAAAGTAAACCTATTGTTTTGGTTTTCTTTTTTGGTTGATCTAAGCACAAGAACCTTATGTAACCTGCCCAGATCCAGAAGCATTGACTCAAGGTATTGCTTCAGTGCCTTTCTCTTAAAGCAGAAGTGCCATATAACTGCACTTGATGGCAAACCTCAGGACTCCACAATGACCACTGCAATAGCATGTAAAATTTTCCATAAATAAAAGAGGAAAGGAGGCATGAGGAAATGCATGCACACTCTGGTCTGCAGAGTTTTTTAGCTTACAAAACCACCATTTTCTTTTGAATTAAATCAGATCTACCTAAAAGTAAACAAACCTGACCAGAACCATTCCCTCCCTCCCGCCTCTATTTTCTGCCTTTCATTTCCCATATAGTTATTTGCTTCTCCCTCTTTTTATTGGAACCAGTATTAAGGACTTTCTGCCTTTTCCTACAATAAAGAAAGTTCGGGATAGTTGTGGACAAATGATGGAAACTGAAGTTTATAAAGATGCATGTTTTCTCTTACAGCTTGAAAGGTATCATTATATATGATACATGATGATGGTTACAATCAACTGCCAGATATATTCAGACTACTCTTTATGTGGTTTATTTGACCCCTGAAGGAAGAACTCAACATTATCAAAAGCCCCAAATAATATCACTTAAGTGCAAAAGTTGGCTGAATGCATCCAAAAAAGAAAAGTAAAAAAAATCTAATTATTAAAAGTAAATTAAAATAATTAAAAGTAAAAAAAAAAAATCTAATTATCTACTGAGAGGCTTCTCCTGCTCCC
>NW_009926489.1:0-6382 GCF_000696875.1 Nestor notabilis
ATTCCTGCTTTTCTACACACCTGGCCAAGTGTCACATGTTGCTAAGATTTAGTTTTTGACAACATCTTAAACCTTACAAACTAATTGTGTGAGCAGCCAGAGGTAGAGGACTGGCCCATGGCCATAAGTAACAGTCCAGTTTGCTTTCATATCTGTGTGGTTTGTGGGTCTTATAAGCAACCCTCATGAACACAAAGTTATGCATCTTCCTAGGAACATCTTGAGGTTTTCAAACATCTTGAGAGCTTGTGCCAAAAAAGCCTTAAAAATGAGAAGAATCCTCACAAGCTCCTTCAGAAGATTCAAAACAAGCTCCAAACTGGTGGGTCCCTCACTGCAGGTCACATAAAATCATAGAATAGTTAGGGTTGGAAAGGACTTTAAGATCATCTAGTTCCAACCCCCCTGCCATGAGCAGGGACACCACACACTAAACTGTGTTGCCCAAGGCTCTTTCCAACCTGGCCTTAAATGCCTCCAGGGTTGGAGCATTCACAACTTCCTTAGGCAACCCATTGCAGTGCCTCACCACCCTCACTGTGAAGAACTTCTTCCTTATATCTAACCTAAAGTTCACCTGTTTAAGTTTAAAGCCATTACCCCTTGTCCTACCACTAGTGTCCCTAATGAAGAGTCCAAATCAGGCAGAGGAGCCAGAAGTGGTGTTAATTTGGAGACAAATCTCCTGAGCATTAGGCTGTTGTCAACAGAGGGTGAAAGGCCTTCAAAAGGGAGGTTGAGCACAACGCAAATTAAACTCCTGATCTAAAGCATTCTCAGCAACAGATGACTGTAGAAGGAGCAGGGAAAAGACAGCCTTCCCGGTCTATGGGTGAGCTGTTGTGACTCTTTTCCAAAATAACAACAAACAAATAAATAAATAATAAATCAAACCCCAGGAAGGGACGAGCATGCTCATGGACATACTCTTCTCTGCACAATTTTACATACACCCAAACAGGAAAATTTAGAAATAAATCATGGGCCTATAACTTGTACTCAGCATTCTCCTGAGTCTGGTAAGATGACTTTGGCAAAAGTGCATTCCTTCCAGTCTGAAGACTCTCAGTATTTGTCTTTGTGTCAGGAAACTCAGACTGGATAGAGAATCCTTCGCTTTTTTGAGATGCTTTTCTCCTGGTGTATCACCCTGACTGTTCAGAAGTTTGTGTCTTGTATGCCTGCTATTTGTTTTGTTTTATTTCACTTCAGATTCTGGATGTTGGTTCTTGTTTCATTTTTTCTGTACAAAATTAGACATGTCCTTAATATGTAGGGTGGTTTTAGGTTGTTTTTTTTTTTTCAGTTATGGATCATCTTAAGTTATGAGAAACATTGAATTTGTTGACTTTAGAGGCTGAATTAAGGGTGTTTTTAGGGCATGGGACTACAGATATCTAAATGGAAATAAGTGTAAATGTTTCAGTAAGTGCTGCAAAAGCCTGAATCCTAAATTTGTAGTACATAAGAACTGGAAGATGTGAAAGTATATATGGAAATATATTTTCCTCATTGTAACTCCTGCTTCAACTCATTTGTATGCAACTACCAAGTAATTAAATGTAATGGAAGTGCTGTGCCAGAGGATGTGTGATCCAGCAGTAATTGCTACTCATGTAATACTGCATAGTGTGATCTAGAAGCTGAACTTAATTGTGTAGTCGACCTGCACAAAATTAATAGCAACTACCATCTTATTATACTACACTTGCATTTTAAATGTTACTTAATTAGTCAATGTTAAACTAATAATGAAGCAGCAATAGGCACTACTGACTATATTTAAGTGAATGTTAATTTGTATTGAATGTGCGTTGTGCCAGCAAACTACAGAGATGAACCATTTTCTTACCTTGTTTTGTAACTAAGGTCATCTAAGGTTTCCATATGTGTTCTTTTAATGGCATGAAACATCTCTGAACTTAGTTTTTCTCTGGAAATACTGCTGGGTCTAACCAAATAATCTTCTGTAAGAGACGTGCTCTATAGCCTCTGTGTATTTCTTGTAGTTTACATTTGTTAGGACTGTCTCAGATGAAGTCTGTTAATTCTTTAAATTTGAGCTTATATAAGTAAAAGGAAACTCCTGTTCTGATACAGGGAGTCCTGGACCAATAAGAAACAGAGAAAACTTATCATCTCTGACTGTGTCTTCATTAGCAAACAGCAAGGCCCGGTTATAGTGGATCTTTAGAGCAAAACTGTTAGTGCTGATGACCCACTGATATCACTGACTGCCTTTAGAAACACTGAAGCACTTGGGTACGTTTTGGAGTTGCATTCAGTTTACGCCAAAGTCAGTGTTTTCCTTGGGTGAAAATAGTATTTCATTCCACAGTATGGCAGGAGTAAGAGCTGCCTATAGTAATGATTCTCTTGGTAATAGGCTATATATAAGAAAAGAGTTCAAAAAAAAAAGAAAAAAAGATCACTTGCCAGTCCATGTCACAGAATTCACAGCTTTCTAATCAGTAGGCTATTTTCAGAGTTTTTTGCATGAAAAGTACAGGGAGAGGAAGTCTTGTGTCCAGATGAAGACTTGAGAAAAAAACATTCTGAAGAGTTTTGCTCTCAGAAGCAATCAGCCAGACAGAAATGGTTACTAACCTAAACTTATGAGTTAAATCTACACAGATTTGCAGCGAAGAAGGGAGAAATGAAAGGACATAGGGTGAAAGGAAACAAGATGTAGCATGATTTTTCTATTGGCTAATAGTGGTAATGGAATAGAGAATAGACTTGATTTCTGATCTGTATTTCAAGGTTATTTAATGAATTATTGCTAGTAACTACTTGTTCTCAGCATGTAGTGTGCTTCCTTCCAGCATGTGGATGGCACCACACAGCTTGATGGGGTTGGCAAAATTGCTGAGCACACACTCAACCCCACTGTCAGTGCTGCCCACAAGGATGTTGAACAGTGCTGGTCCCCATACTGACTCTTGAGGAGCACCACTTGTCACTGACCTCTACTTGGACATTAAGCTGTTGAGTGCAACCATCGGCCAGTTCCTTATCCACTGAGTGGTCCATCTGCCAAATCCGTGTCTCTCCAGTTTAGAGACAAGGATGTCATACAGGATAGGGGCAAATGCTTAGCGTGAGTCCAGGTTATGTTTTGAAGATGACTACCTGCAACTTATTATAAGAGAAATCCAAAGATTGGTGGCTTGAAAAGGATTTAATGTCAAGAAGTCACAAATGGTTCATTGCCTCATGGAAATAAAAGGCGTAGTGGCAAGTCTAATCTGTTTGTGCCTTAAACTTCAGCAACCTTAACATCTGGGGTGGAAAGTGCATTAACTCCCTTTTCAAGGTAGTCTGATTGATGCTTATTTGCTAGATTGATATCTTCCTCTTGGCCATGTATTTGGTGCTGAGCAAATACATGATACTGTTGAATTAGTTCAAATACTGATCACTGTGTTGTATTGCTCTGAGAAGGTAGGTGACTCCAATGATGACTCTTAAAAATACATGGAAAGAAAAAAAAATCTAGTCTTGCCTTCAGAACTTTTCCCCAGCTTATAAATACCAGAACTTCAGCTGTATTGTAGCTATAATTCAAATAATATTGCCAGAATTGGTGTATCCAGAAAATAACATTTATAGTTACAAATGAGGATGGGTTTTGACTATAGTACGCTAAAAAGGTGTGGATTTTACTTGATCTATTGTGATGCATAAAGTGCGTTTTAAAGAAAACATATTTCTTGTGTTGGAAAAGTGTGTTTGTTTGTTTTCCTATTTAAAGCATAATTTTTGTTTTATATGTTGCTGCTTTTTCCTGCTGTGATTAACTGTCTTCTGCTGCTTCTCTTTCTTAAAATACATAGGCAGTACAAGACATGTCAGTTTAAATCTTGTGATGTTAAACCATTTTTGGAGTGGTGATCAAAAGAGCTGGCATATGCTTCCAGTTCACTTTGGATTAAATATGCTAGAGTGCCTACTGATTTGTGAAAGTCAAATTTGACACTGAAGTTGAATGGGAAATGGCTTTTTGCTTGGGGGAGGGGAAAGGTGGTGGGTGGGGAAGAAATTTAATTCCCTGAAGTCTGCTTGAATTTAAACTGAGATGATGCTGATGGCACAGCCATGAGGCTGCTGTGATGTACCTTGTCCCACTCTGATCTTGAAAATTTACTGAAGGATCCTTAGTTATTCCAATAAAAAAACCACCAAACACCCCTCTCCAGCATGTATAAGTAATGACTGTGCTGAACCATCCCAGTTCCCCTAGGCCTTCTGATTTAAGGCTGCAGAGTTCTTAGAAATTCCACCTGGCTAGAATATAGTTGTTAATAAATGCTAAATTTCTAGATTTGTTTTTGAAATACAGTGGACTCTTATTTCCAGTATTCCTCATAAATAAAAACCAGGCAGAAGTAGGTGTGCCTCAGAGTAGTCAGTAACTTCAACTTGCATTTGAAGAGTAGGAAGTCCAAGTTTGGTATGTGCTTTCTTTAATTTCTAGCAAGTACTTGACCATATCCTTATGCTAAACAAAGCCAGAAATTAGCTGTTGTAAGTCGGTCCTTCTTTGTGCTGGAATTGTCACATATCATTTAAATAACAACTTGTGTCAGGCTGGAAAAAGATCTGAATCTGGTTCTTCCCTATCCTGGACAAGAAAGAGACATTGGAGTCTTTTGTTTAGTCTTACTTTTAGACAGTGTCTTAAGCTGAAAATGTAATTTCAAGCAGCACTTCTGTGGGTCTCCTGTTATAGCTTGCTTAGTTTGGAGCAATCTAATTAGCACAAACTCAAACATTGTGTTAATAGCTTGAGTTTATCACCTCCCAATGAGCTCAGTGAAAAGAGAGATAGTATTCACTTCTGGCATTCTTGTTTTATTAAGATATATTCAGTAATCACCAAGCTAAAGCCTTGGAAAGCAGCTTACTTGCATATTTGTCCGGAAGTCAAAACTCTGTTTTAAGACAGAGTTTTCTAAGATCAGAATTAATGTCTCTCAAATTTCCTAGTGCTGCTGCAGTTTCCCATTACTCCCTACTGAACTATAGTACCTGAAATTGTTTTTTGTTCTGCATGGTACTGGAAAAAATCAAGTAGAATGGAATCAAGGGCATGAAACACAAGCACTGTGCTGTGACTTACCTACCCTTGTCACAGTCTTTGGTGTCCTTGGTGGATCATTTGTCTGAAAAAGTCAAACGCATGCTTGGGAGTTGGGGGAGAAGACTAACAGCAGAAGGAAATGATGACTAAATGTTGTGAATTACTGCTGGAGATTTTAAGTTGTGCCCTTTTTTTACTGAGGGGTCAGAGTTGCCAATACAGGAATCCTGTTAGATGAGGCTGAAGTGAGCAAAAGCAGCATCTGCATAGATATGTGATCCTGTACAGCACAGTATTTTCATAAACTGCCATTTATACAAGCTGAGGCAAATACTCATATACTGAGAAAAGAGTGTATCACAGTAGTGCTCTGCACATACTGGTCAAATGTAAAGGCTCAGAAATGTGTTTTTCTGCTTTTAGTTCATCTGCGGGCAGGCAACAGGCTCTCTGCTCATCTTCCATTTGCTCTTATGGAGGCCAGCATTGATTTTTTTTTATTTCCTTTCTATGGATCCCTGCTTGCTACTGCCCCTAAGGCTCATTTACCCATGCTAGGTTTTGAGAGAGGAGTCTTCCTACTTTCCACAGAGACTTCTTCAAGGTGTGAGCTATACTTAAGTAGTTTTTTGTTGAAGTACCTTACTTCCAAATCTGTAGTGGGGAAGCCCATGTCTCAAGGCTATGAGCATTTGATAGTCACTCCTTGGCCTCTTCACTTTTATTCCATAAACTGGGGCTTACTTTGTACGTCTTAGAAAAAAGAGCAATTTGGAGTCAGCATAGAATTTTGATGACCTGAAATACGGTGATGAAGAGCCACTGTGGTGAGATGAAGCAAAAATGTCTATAGAGGGCAACTGCAGAAGTTGTAGCCACCAGAGCCCAGTTACTAGATCATAAAATCATAGAATGGTTAAGATTGGAAAGAACCTTAAGATCATCTAGTTCCAACCCCACTGCCATGGACAGGGATGCCTCATACTAGACGATGTCGCCCAAGGCTCTGTCCAACCTGGCTTTGGTCAAGGACAGAGCAGGAGTGTAAGAATGGTGTTGCAGGCTGTGCCTTCCTTAAGGGGAGGCGTTTTTTATCCTGTGAGCTGAACATCTCTGAACTTCGGTAACAGTTCAGTAGAAGACAGTTGTCGTGGTTTAAGCCCAGTTTAAGCCTTCGTGCCCCACGTTGGACACCAAAAAGAACTGTTGTGGTTTAAGCCCATCTGGTAACTCAGCTTTGCTCAGACTAAAGTTGAAAACACAGCACTGCACCAGCTACTAAAAAGGAGAAAAATGACT
>NW_009926489.1:6949-7270 GCF_000696875.1 Nestor notabilis
ACCCAGGGCAACAGTTCACTGTTTCATGCTTCCCAGTACTTAGTATGGTGTCATAGAAGAGAAGATAAAAAAATAAATTAATTGGGAATTGCTCAAAAAGCTGTCAATAACATTTTTTTTCTTCTAGAAAATGTTGATGCTGAGAAAGTAAGATGAGCTCTTTTGCCTTTTTGATAAATTCCTACCATGATGTTTTTTCAGTATTGTTTGCTATTCATGGCAGCTGAAGTTGAACCTCTTTTTTAGGGGAGGACTCATCACTATAAAAATTGATAACATAATATTTATAGCAAAAGTATTTTATGGATCAGCAGGCAACAG
>NW_009926489.1:7301-9579 GCF_000696875.1 Nestor notabilis
TATTACAGCCTTCTTGCCACAAAGCATGGGTGAGTTCTTGTATCTCATCAGACACAGTATGACACGAGCAGTTGTAAGCCATTTAGTTATGTCCATCAATTAGACCATCTATAAAAGGAGTATTCAAAACCAATATATATTTTTTTATTTGGTGAGAAGATGGAATAGGTTTTTTTTAAGCCAACAGTTAATTATAATGTATTTCATGTTTCATTTATAGAATACATAAAATGTAAATGATTCAGAACTTCATCCATCTTTTCAAAAGTGAACTTGATATGTAAGATTTTAAATCTTTAGTGGAAAGGAGCTGATTTTGTACTCCCATGTTAGTTTGTTCCGTATCTTCAAATATATTTGAGTGCCTTATTGCTGTTGACAGTCAGACAAGATTTTGGTTTCTAATTAGTTAACAATCTTTCTATGAAGTTCTTACCTGAAGGTAAGATAAGTTAAAGATGACATTAAAAAGAAAAAAACCCCTTAGCCTAGCCTAGATGTGGAAAACACTGACTTCCTAGTCATACATACATTATTACTTAAAGCAGTCCCCAGAGCTTTTGCAATGTTAGAGTTCTGTTGCATTCCACAGCTCAATAAAAATTTCTTTTCTGACAGCTCCAGTAGAAGGGAATTTAAACACTAAATTTTCAATAGATGTTACATAATTTTGTTCATTTTTATACTTCCTCAGCGCTACACCAAGTTGGTATCCTTCTGGAGAGAAAAGGGACAGACAGTCTTTCTGCAGATGGCTTTGCAAAGTAAGAGAATGCACAAGGAAGCACTCAAACCACTGTAAAGAAAGCACTGGCTATTTCAACATTAACAAATGACCTGTTAAATTGCACTAATTCTGTTAGTGAAGGTAAATATTTTAATTCTATGAGCTTTTTACTGTAAAATAATTGTTATATGAAAAGACTACATAATTCAGCTGGATCTGGATATAACAAAACAGGAAATCTGGAAGGTATCAACTCTTGTGACAGTGTTTTCCAAGTTTATGAATGCAGAAATGCTTTCCTAGGACTTGTATTTCAGAAAAAAGTTAAGGTCACTCTTAAATTTGAAGTGTAATTTTAAGATCTGCAAGCTTCAAACAGACCTAAGCCCCTGAGTAAGGATGCTTTGTTAAATCAAAAATCTAACCCTCCAGATGCTCCCTCCTAGAATGTATTGATTTTTCTTTAAGAAGCTGGCATACATCTCTGATCAAAGATATTCTCTGTGGTACATGCAGGTAAAAACCAGAGAGTTTTTCTGGCTAAACCATCAGACTAATTTTTAATTTGTCTATAAGTAATGGAATGACTAGCAAAAAACCCATTGTAAATTAAGGGTTTAAGTGGATGGGATTTAGAGAAGAAAGCAAAATAAAGGGTCCAGAGAAAACATGAAGCTGATGACTGAGTTACATATTGCAAATTCTCTAAACTGAATTCAGGGTAAACACCTGTGTAAGGCAAAGTATGAAACATTTGCCATGGTCAGTAGGCCACCACATTTAATGAAAATAAAGTTCCTGATTCTCTGGAACAACAATGAAGTTGCATTGCCACAATTCTGAATCAGTTCTAAAAATGTTATTTGTAAGTTTTACCATATACCTGGTAAGAAGGACCCTCAGTTTGATACTTGTCTTTTGTTAGATGCAATACTTTGTTATTGAGAAGATGACTGAAAACTTCTCAAGGATAATTCTGGTTTATGAGAAGGCAGGTGAAATTTTAGCCTGTCACAGCTGATGGAGAAGTTTTATTTCTATTCTCCTGCCCATCAGCATCTGTGCTTTTGAATGGTGGATTTTGTATCTCTCCACCCCTAAGCTACCATCTCTGTTCTAGCTTTTTAAAAGGAACATAAAACATGATGCCTGTATGATTGGAACAAAGCTGCAATATTAATAAGGGCAGGTGAATGAAGATGCCAGTACAAATTACATGTACTGCTGTCATTCAGGGTTTGAAGTTGTTACACCCCTGTATGAAAAGCAGCAAATGCCCCTGTTATCTTGAAGTGTCTTCTTTAAACATTATCATTTAAAACTAGCATCATCTGTTTCTCAGCCCTACAGTCTTAATGTGATAACGGGCACATTTTTCAACCCAGCTGAGGTGAACATGAAAGTATGAAGGGAAAATTAGTATCTCAGGGTGATTTTTCTATTTGTAGAAGTAATCTACATCAATATGTTGTGTGAGCCTTCAGAGTACAGAGAACAGAAGATGGGGAGTGGGTGACTTCTTATTTTTATTTATTACCCCCCCACCCCCCA
>NW_009926489.1:9610-12958 GCF_000696875.1 Nestor notabilis
CCCGCTTTCTTGATTTGTTTACCACAGATGGGACAAAATATGCAACCTTTGTCTGGGGAGATTCTGTTCTGGGGAAGGGAAGTGTTTGTGCATATAAGGCCTTTAGCTCAGAGGTAACCAGACTGTTGGGGTTTTTTTTGTTTGTTTTATATTAAGAAGATGCCATTGCAACTGCCCACTTATGAAACGTTTTGCTATCTGGTGTTGCTCCGTACTACAGTGAATACGGTTCTTGAACCGATTCTGTTATGGGATATTAAAAGAAGTTAATAAAATACAGGTGCCAGTGAAGTTGCCAAGTACTGCTGATTGAAGTATCTGTTACAGTGGGAACCCTTCATGAAAACTCATGATCTTTACATTAGCACAACTGTTTCATTCATCTGGAAATAGTCTGTAATGTTGGAGTTCAAGTGTGTGGGTTGGTGCTCTTTTGAGCCTTTAGTAGCTTTCTAGCATTGTGTAAATGACAAAAAAATGTTATCAGTGGAGTGGTGACTTGCAAGAGCTAAAAGCCAAAATGATTCCAGGTGTCTGCCCCAGAGAAACCAGATAGCCACAATAATAGATTTGAGAACTTTACAATCTTGGCCATGCAATGCACAAATGAAAAATAGAGTTTACTACAGTAGACAAGCAATATAAATGTCGTTACAGAACCTCCAAATTCACTGGTACGTAACTGAAAGATGGATGTCTTATATTTAAAGATTAAGGTCCTACCTTTAAAGCTTTCTGACTGATTACTGATTTTCCAGTGGAGACATAAAGTTTGTCCAAGTTTCAAAGTGAATCTTAAGGCATTTGCAGATTCAAACCTTTTGTATGAAGATAAGTTTAATGTGAGAAAGACACCATTCTGGAGGGGTACACACTATTTTCATAACTTATAACTAGTAAGAAGTAATGTTAATTTATTTGAGGAAAGTGACTATATCTGTTCTGTTGGAAAATTACTTCTATCTCACCTCAGTTGCTTTTAGCCAGTGATGATTTCCTGAGGCTGTTTCCTGTGCACTGTAGCAGCTGAAAAATAATAATCATACTACAGTGTGTAGCTGTCACCATTTTCTGTAAACGTAGATTCAAACTGATATTTGCCAATCTGTAAAGCACCCCAAGGCTTGTTAGGTAAAATAAGGCTATGTTTCCAGCCTACTGGGGGCTCTCTGACTCCACTGTTGAATGCTGTTCAGAGAAAGAATGTTCAGGAATTTACTGTAGCTGTAATTTAAGTATTATTTACATTGATTAGTGCACGTTGGACAGACAGTGCAGTGATGCAAAAGCATTAAAGCTGGTAAATGAGGTTCCAACCCTGCTATCAATAACAGGTGGGCTGTGCTTCTGTATCATTATGATGCCATTTGATCATAATGATATAGCCATTGATCATTTGAACTATCAGGTTCTTACAGAGAAAAATGTAGCCAATTATTTAAGCAGGCTGAGATTTACTGGCCAAGAACATTCAAAATTAGGAAGTTCTTATTTAAAGATTATTTGGTATTCAGTACAACACTAACAGAAATCAGTGAATGCATGTCCCTGTAGTGGGAGCACTGTACCCTCCAGAGCATGTTCAGTTACTTGTCCAAATAAAGTTCATTGACCAGATTGTTTGCAGAAGGAAATAGCTTACCAAAGTCTACATCTGGTTTGAGAGTGCTGTAAAGATCATTGCATTAGCAGTTTTCTATGCTGTCTTTTGTTTCGTAACACAATCCTAATCCTAACACAGTTTCCCACTCTCTGATTAATACTTAAATACTTAGACCTGAAGGAATAAATAGAGCATATGTATTATTAGTAGTATTCATATTTCAATGACTTGTGCCTATTACAATATTTAGGTAACATGCTTACGTCCTGCTGTCAATGTTCTGTAGTGTTTTCTAAATGAGGAAGTTGGGAACAAAGTTTAAGAAATGCTCCTCAATGCATTAATCTTAATGTAATGTTTCATGGGTTTGTGCATTTAGAGCACCATATATAACAATTCAGTTACTAGGTCACATACAGCTTCTGCTATGTTTGTCTTCAGAGGTCACTTTCTGATTCTCAATCTCAAACACACCAGAAGGCCCTGGGATACCCTGGAACATGTACACTGGTACAACTGTTAATCTCCTGCTAGTGAAGTCTGTCTTAGTAACTTGCTTTCCTTAAGAAAACAGGTTCATACATTCAAAACCTTGAGCTTTAAGAGCATATGTGTTGGGATTCTACCCCCCATGTCTCTTTTTCCTCCTTATGAAATTATTTTGTTGCCTTCAACTTATATAATTACTATCTTTTATTAGAATTACAATGCTGGAGAAATACGAAAAACTTCTACAAAATCCTATATTTAGGATGAGATTGCATGTAAGTTTAGAAACTTAAATCCCCTTTGTCAAATCCAGTTTATTTTCTGTTTTCCAGTAGTTTTTCATCAGTGCTTTTGTAGCAAACCTTAGAGGGGAAAACCAGAGAATTAATTTTCAAATCATGCTCTTTGAAGTACTGTGGGTCTGAAAGTCAAAGAAATCTCTTGGATTGTCCCACTCACTTTATTTATGTCTTTATATATACTTCAACAATATCTTTCTATCTTTTAGATATACTAACAGCTTCTGGGTTGTCATCTTCAATTGCCCTGAGATTTGAAACTGTTTCCAATAGCTGCTATTCTTCTGTTTACTGTCTTTCATTTCTGAGTTGGTGAGAGTTGAAACTTTCAGCTACTACAACTCAAATATTTGCATAGGAAGAAATGTCCACACACTCAAGATATATTTTCCAAAGTCATAATGCAAATTTGCATGTCAGCTTGTAGGAAGTGATGATAAGAAAAGCACCAAAGCTCTCTGTCTGACTCTGCTGTGACTGCTGTTTGTATCTGGCACGCTGTGGATAGTCTTCTGCTGGGGGATAAATGGGAGGTATTAGAAAGCTCTTTGGTGGGGCAAATTGCAGAGGGCAGATATATCTGCTGTTTTTCACATAGAGGAAAGAGTATTTGCAGTGTGAAGAGTATTTTCTCCTCTGTGGACTAGCCACAGCATGCAGCAAGAAATGGATTTCTTCTACAGCCTTGTATTGCACCAAAAAGTCTCTGGAACAGTGGGTGAAGCAACCATTTTTCACAAGTCAGACCTGCTATGCATTCTGTCAGAGGTTTGCTGGGGGAGATTGGCCTTGCAGCTGCCCCTTCCTCCGTAGTTCTGCCTCTGGGCATCTTGATTTAGCCTTTGGATTTCATGCATGATTATGTGCTGCTTGTGTGCTTCCATTACATCTGCTAGCTTTTCTGTTCCACTTCAGACAATTTCTTGCTGATGAAATCCATCCATGGGTCCTAAAGGA
>NW_009926490.1:0-3089 GCF_000696875.1 Nestor notabilis
TTGGCGGGGCCGCTGCCGGGGGCTGCCCTGGTCCCGCGCACCGGAGCCGGGCTTGATATTTAATCCGGCTCTCTTAGGACAAAGACCCATCTTTTTAGCACGGAGAAACGCCATTGAGATGCGGGTAACCTTTAGGATTATAGCCCAAACCAGGACCCGGGGGCATGAAAGATGCTGGCCCGGCCCTCTTGGAACATGAACAAAAAGGATCTTAAAAAAAAAAAAAAAAAAAAAAAAGAAAGAAAATCGCGTCTTTTCCCCTCCCTACAAAGAATTCCCAATCATTTCATCTCGGGGGTGAATTTTTATTCCCTTGTCCACTCAGGGTATTGGAATCGATCGCTGCAATATTTAATATATTATTGTCTTCGAGCCCTCTCTCTGTAAGGCTGGGGTTATTTCTTGTCTGACTACGCCCCCTCCTCTCATAGCTCGTTCTGTACATTTGTCTGTGGTGTAAAATAATTATAGTCTTCATTAAACACACAGTCATTAAGAGCTGCGGTCAGTTTTCTAATTATGTGAAAAATCAAACGCCGAGTAAATAAAGGTATCTTAATAGAATAAACTCCCAATAAATTCACATGCACTTGATCAACAACCTCCACAAATACCTGAGGGTCTAACTACAACATTGGAACTAACTATTTTTTAATTATGTGAGGTTTATATAATGTACCCTTCATTTTTTGTTTAACTTTCCTATAGTGACCTGTCCCATAACCTTGTAATCCACTGTGGGATATTTCTTTCTGGCCTTTTCCCTTTTGTTGTGCCCCCACAGGTTTCCAGCTTAGATGCCTTTTCTTTCCTTTTTTTTTTTTTTTTTTCCTTAGTAAATGCGTCTTTAAGCAATATTTGACCTGTTTGACTTAGAGACGTGCGTAGCCATCTGTGGATTGGGTTAGGCTTCGAGCTCTTACGTGATTTCATGATCTTCCCAAAGCAACACCTGAACATTCAAAATAATAGTTCTTCAATGCTGGGGGGAAATGTTGCATTAGCAGCGTTTGCAAATGTCGACGATTCCTGAGTATTGGGGAGGTGTGTAAATATACATAAATACACGGGTTTATTATCTCTTTGGGAGCACATTCTCGATTCTAGAAAACGTCCCGGCACAGCCGAGGTTTTACCACCCTCTCTTGCTAAGACTGGATGTCGCTGGACATCCCTTGGGAAAACCAGGGAGCACACTAGAGGACCTGCGGCACCTTGGCACAAAGTGTGAGCTGGAGAGCGGTGATTTTGCTTTTCCCGCTTCCCTGGGAGGGAAGGAGGCTCCTGGCAAACGCTGTCGTCCCAGTCGGAGCCAGAGGGAACTGGGCTCCAGGCTTTTATCACAGAGCAGCTCTCTTCTCGGGAAGAAACCGGTTGTTTTCTCAGGCGTGAGCTTTGTACGTACTGGTGAGCAAAAGCTTTGCAAAACTGAGGGAAAACCGGAGCAAGGGCACTGCTGGTTCTTCACAGCTCTGAGCAGAGAGAGGGCCAGTCTTGCTGAGCTCGGCGGTGCCTGCGAGGATGCTCTAAGCACCTTTCCGGGCAGAGCCAGCTCTTCTCCAGTGGGAACCCCTTTTTCCCTCAGCACCCAAGCACTGGGAACCTTAGGCTGGTAGAGATGCAGAAATGTTAATCGCTATCATGTCTATGCAAAGCTATTAACGCTATTGATTCTTAACTTTCTCAGCGAAGACAAATTTACCATATGTCGATGTGTAAACACTTTGGAATAAAATTAAAACCAGCTCTGTGCAATTGCCACTGTGCTTGATTCTAATACAAACTATCAGATGTTTATGTAGTTCGTCTTTCTAAATGATCAGACGCTATCGACGTTGCTAAACCAGAGACAAGCAGCGGCTGTTGCGCGGAGGGCAAATTGGGTCTGCAGGTCTGGTGAAGCCGAAGCCACGGCGAAAACGACCTCGCAGTTCGCGGTGCTGTGAGCTGCTGAGCTCTCCGTTGCCCTCCGTAGCTTTTTCCTAAAGCCGGTGTCACCCGTCTCCTGTGGAAAACGGGAGGAATAACGGCAGCACGGCAGGCGGGGAGCTGGGCTCCGTGCTCCGGGCCGCAGCCTTCCCTGGGACCCTCGGCGCGGGTGTTTACGAGGGGATGGCGGGCGGGGAGGAGGGAAGGAGCGAAGCAGAAAGGCCTCAGGAAAGGCAGGAGCCCCTTTTAAGACCGCTGATGAGGAATTGCTGCCGTGTATCCCCTTTTTTCCCCCACGAGCAATGCAAACACGTATAAAATTTCCCAAATTTCAGGTGTGTTTTAAAAAGTTGACCCTCGTTCAAGCCTCTTTAAGAAGCTCGCTTCTCCGGGGCGGAACAAACACCACCAAGTGCTCTGCGTGGAGGACAGGAGATAGCAGCGATTATCTGGAGAGCCTTTCTATTTATCGGCCTCTACGCAGCTAGATAGGGAAATACAAATGTTCCCGGACTTGATGAATGGCAGGGCTTGTGTGGAATTACTGCATTTTACAGGCCCCTTTAGGGGAGAAGGATACCGAAATCATAATGGAATTAATGAGATTTTACTAGCAAAATTTGTAAACTCCAGGTAACCATTTATAAACTTCCCCTAAAATGTAAGAGAGCCTGTGAGATCACAGCCGGGGAGATCTGACATTATTTTATAGCGCGCATTAAACGCCGTTCTCTTTTCTTCTCCCACATCATTTAGCATGAACATCTTTTTCCCTCCGGCGAACTTCGCCAGATTTTGACGGGGACGATTATGTCATAGCGGGAAACAACCTGAAAATCCTTCTCTTGGTTATAACGTGCGACTTCAAACATCCGCAGCAGACAGTAAAGTTTTTCAAATGGTCTGGAAAACTGCACACGGAATAGCACGTTATCGCGATTTACCCTCGTGCAAACTGTCACGTCCATCAAAGTAGGAATAGGAATTTCCAAAAGCGAGAAACGCCTTTTTATTTTATTTTTAAATATTTTTATTTTTATTATTATTACTTTTCCATGCAGTTTATTAGATAATATTTCTGGATTTGATGTTGTGTCGGCAGTTTACCCCTGAATCCCAGGGAATACAAAAGCATCGCGGGTAAATACAAAACATATGTT
>NW_009926491.1:0-1354 GCF_000696875.1 Nestor notabilis
GTGTGAGGTTAGGGAATGGGCAGGTTCTGTCCCAGGGACGGAAAGGTGATACGTGACCTACATGGAGAGAGGAGAAAGGAGGAAGCTGCTCTGAGGGGAAGGAGCAAGTGTTTTGGGTTCTCTTCGTGGGGACTTGGTGGCATCAGTGGAAGCACCAGGCAAAGGGGCAGATGTGACCGGAGATGACGAGCACCCACAAAATCATGGACAACACGGGGAAGCAGCAGAGGCTGGCAGCGTGTGTGACAACAGGGGACCCACAGGGTGTAGCGGGTTTAAAGAAACAGCAGTAGCTCCTGCAGTTTGGATAACGTGAGAAGCGGGTGGCTGCAGGATGCCATGAACACCAGAGGCATGACTTGAACAGGGATTAAACAAGCTCACGGGGAACAGATTTCTCAGTGGCTACAAGAAATGTCTGCGTCATCTTCCAGTTCACAAAGTCCCGAAGTGCCTCCTCAGATATTCTTGCTATTCTGTACTTGCTGTTTCTATGGTGAATTTAAATGAGGTGCCGAAGTTGATCTAACAGCTTGCTGGTGATGATACACGGTTCTTCTTCCCTCCTGAAACCGCTTGTTTCAGGACACAGAAGTGTCTGTGCTGCTTCTGTTGCACCAGTTCTGGCATCTGTTCAGTTCGTTAAATTGGCAGAAAATTAAGGCAGAGTGAATACTTCTCTGCCAGTTTAGTGAGCTGAATCGGCCCGCTGTTGTCTGAGCCAGTGCTATCCATCAGTCAAAATCTCTTGCTTCTCTCGGCAAAGTAAGACGAGATTTATTTTTATTGCTATTTTTTAATGGAAGTGGAAACTCTTCTGTTATTACCTGATCCCAGGTGTTCAGGCTTTAAGTATTTCTAACATCAGAGTCATGGTAAGATCCTGATATTTACTGAACTCGTTTCTAAAAGCTCCTGGCAGAGCTGAAGCCTTGCCTGTGCTTGGTGCCACACACGCTTTAGGAGCATTACTAAACACAGTAAGCAGGAAGAAGAAATAGATGTATGCTTGTGTGGGCAGCACTGTGGTCTAGCTTGCTAGTCACATCACCATCAGGATTCTCTTTGGCAACCAACATAAGTTTGTTTGGTTTGTTGTTATTTGTGTTGTGTAACTGTTTCCTGTTCCTAGGATCAGTGAGATACCACCATTCCCATTGCTACCATTACCACCCCTAGCATCCTGCAGCCATATCAAGGTTAGTAACAAAGGCACTTGGGAGCAAGCAGCAACATCAGAAGCAGGCAGTTGTCTTATTCTGTTCATATTGCTGTTCTCTTCCTCTTGGGCAAAAAGCATATGCTTTTTTTGCTCATTAAATTCAGTTGAGTTTAGAGGGTGTTTCACTCTTTC
>NW_009926491.1:1385-4257 GCF_000696875.1 Nestor notabilis
ACATGGGACCAGAAGGGATGCATTTGAGGGTGCCAAGGATACTTGCCAATGTAGTCTCAAGACTGGTTTCTCTCATCTCTGAAAGGTCCTGGTAATTGGTAAAAGTTCCTGATGATTGAAAAAAGGGCAAATGTCATACCTGTTGTTTGAAATGGACAGGAGGAGCCACACAGCTCTCAGCTGGTCAGCCTTAACTCAGTCCCTGGGAAGAGTGGACAGCACATCCTCTTGGAAGCTATTTCGAAGCACGTGAAGGACAAGAAAGTGACTGGGAGCGGCCATCAGGGATTTAGCAATGACCAACCTCATTACCTTCTGCAATGAGGCCACAGCCTGTGTGGACAACAGGAGGGCACTTGATGTTGTATTGCTTGAGAGTAGCCTTGACTTTATCAAGGCCTTTGACATGGTCTCCCAGCAGTCTACTTGTAGCCAGGTTGGTGAGATTTGGGCTGGGTGAGTAGAGTGTGAAGGGAGTGAGAAACTGGGTGGATGGTTGGGCTGAAGGGTCGTATCAACTGTATGAAGTCCAGCTGGCAACTAGTTACTGTGGGATCCTTCAAGAAAGGGGCCTCCCTCTCAGCAGCAAGATGCTGGCAACACAACTGCTGTGAAAATGTGACTGTTGCCACCAGAAGCTGGAGATGGTGTATATGTGAATGAGGCGGCTTGGAGGAAATCTGGCTGAGAGGGCTCTTGACTTCATTTCCTACTAACCTACATTTCCTCCTTCTGTTTCACTGGTGCTGAAATCTAATGCAAGACCTGTTATTGACAAGTGTATGGAATATGTGTCTGGTCATTGGCATTTTCTGCAGAAGCATCTTGGCTGCATTGAAACAGAATTCAGAAGAGTTAAATGAATTTTGCTGAAGCTGTTGGGAATTCCTCACCTCTGAGTGACAAGAGCTACTGAGCACCTGTAGCCAGATTGTCATAATAGAAACTGCATGGGATCCATACCTACAACCACCCCTCCTGGCATTCCTTCAAGGGCTCTTAAGGTTTACTACGGAGGGAGTAGTCTTATACATTTGTTCCTGCATCTCTGGATTGGTAAGCGTGGCAATATTGCTTCAACCCACACACTCCCCATGACCATCTTCCCTTCACACTGCAAGATTCGGGCTTGTCCTGGGAGGTGTGAGCAGCTTCCACTTCCATTGTCTTGCCAGCCTTCAGCCATGGTGTCTCCTCATTGCTAACACTCATCCCCTTCCCCAGCTGTAGGAATAACCCACACTGAAATGGAATTGTGGGGTGCTGCAGTGAACACCCAGACATGCTTTGACTTTTATGTAGCTATTTCTTGTGTTTTCAATAAAACCCATATTCTCATTGAACTAGCTCTCTGCTGGGACAACCACAATAGTGTCTATACAAGTAAAGAAAAAGGGCTTTTAACTTACGTATGTGCTCAATATTGCAAGAGCTTCCCCAGAGAGACACTTAGAAATCATGCAGCCCTCATGTGCCTTCTGTGAAGTGAATTTGTGTCCTGCCAACTGCGATCCACAGGGCATTAATGACATGGTAAATACGGACGTTGATCCATGGGACATGATAACATCCTCCTTTCAACTCTGAGATTATGGGGTGTTATTTATCTTACATTTATGATCCTTAGCTGGTGTTTTCCTAGGCCAGTTCCATATTACTATTTTTTCCAGTATGAGTTCCTGAAGCACTTTAGCAAATACTTACCAGCATTGAGAATGGTGTAATACTAGACCATGTGCCTTTTTTAATTAGCCTGTGATCTAATTAAAGACAGGGCCTTTTGAATTGCTCTTGAATTGAACTGTGAATTCTGTTTGCTCTTGAATGGAACCGTGTCTTATAAAAGCCCAAAGAATAGTAGTGGATCATCTTCCTATGAAAGGTAAGTAACACCCCATAATCTCTGAGTTGGAAGGACAGTGTGCGCAGTGCCCACAGTACGGCTGTGGCCTATGTTGGCCCATGTGTCCCCAGGCAATGCACAAGGAGTGAGCATGGGTGAGAGAACCATCACTGCCAGTGGGAACTGTGGACCCTCTCTGGAAGCAGACTGGGTGGACATGGCCATGTAGTGCCACCACCAACAGTTCTTGAGCTGGACTGAGCTAGATTGGCTCACTTTTGGGAGGGGAGAGCAGCCGTGGCCCGAACAGGGCAGCCTCAATTGCGCTCAGCGTGTACTGTGAAAGAGAGGACTGCAATCCTGGGACCTACACAACTGCTCTGTCTACTTCTGCAGCATGTGGGTGTTCCTGGAGCACTCACCTCATGGTCCAGTCCTCAGCAGAGGCACCAGCAGCAGGAGGAAGCTGCAAGACTGCAACAAACGCAAATGAGAGGCTGAAGAGCTGTGGTGGACCTGGACATGTCAATTCTCTGCTCTGTGCCTCTCCATTTCTTGTCACCAAGGAGTGAACCTTCTGGCTCTTTTTGAGGTCCCACTTACTCCATACTGGCACTAACTGTGTGTTTTCCAGTTTCAGTTTGTGCGTGCAAAAAAGTTAAATAACAGAAATATAAGCTCAAAATACTTTTCCATAATTTTCATGCTATTTATTTTGCAGTGTTTCTGCACTGCCTCTTTTATTAATGATAAAAGGTGTGAAAATTATTTCAAACAAATGAACCTTCTTTCTACAGGTCACCAAAAGCAGAGCTTAAAATGCAGTAGTTGTGAAATACCCACTGAACTTACACACGTGCAATGCCGCCTTCTGTGCCCTGTGGCTTACACTCAGGCTGTATCACACCAAGTTACAGGTTTGATTGGTTTCAGATGGGTAGGGTGCCTACTATAGGAACCACAGACATCGGAGCCTGTTCTCCAGATGCTTTCTCAGGCTACATAAATTGTTAATAAAATACAGCAGGA
>NW_009926491.1:4288-8718 GCF_000696875.1 Nestor notabilis
CTAGACACACGTTTTCCTCCCATCAGGGTACAAAGGCATGGCAGAATTGGGTAACGTGTGTCATCTCGTCACACAAACTCAGCTCTCTCGTGTTACAAAGCTTACTTGATGTGTTGATCTTATATACACAGATGATCGCTGCAGAGACCACAGACACATTCCGTTATGGGATGGAGAGTTCCAGGCAGAAAGTACCAAACTGGCAGGAAGTTCCCAGCTACATGCACAGCACAGGGTGGCAGCAGAGATGGCTATTACGACTCTGTACCTTAGGAAGAAAAGCACAGGAAGGGTCCAGGTAGGCTGCAAGATTGCAGAAGGGTCAGTAACACAACAGGAGAGGCTCAAGATGAACACTTCTTGAAATGTATTAGTTTTTGGAAAGCCTGTTTAAATTCTTCATTAAAAGCTGTATAAATGACTGGATTGATCAGTGAGTTTAAATAACCCAACCATGTAAAAAAGTCCAGGAGGATGGGATGAAACCAACAAGCGTCTCGGCAGATTGGCAGGACTAGTGACATGACAAAAAAAGGCAGCCAGCAGAAAATGAAAGCTCCCAGAATGATGCCTAAAGTTTTGGTGGCTTTCCTTTCTCTTGCCGCAGAAATTCTCTTCCTTTCCAGGACACTGTCTGCAAGCTTTATTTTAACATTATTGATAAATATTGGGGACCCACCTGAATGGGAATGCCCCTCATGAAGACTAGCATTAATGGAGCAGAGGGAAGAGCCAGCAGAGCCAGTAATCAGGTGTGCTGTAGTGAAACGTTTCCCATACAGTGAGGGTGGCCTCAGGATCCTGGATCGAGCTGCTATATAAATTCTCCCGTACAAGATGAGGAGGAGCAGAGTTGGGATGTAAAAAGCTCCACAAGTGGAATAAATAGTGTAGGAAATCTGATCTGTGTTCACAGTACACTTTGCAATTTCTTCAGGAGCTTTCACTTGCCTCCAGAAAAAGGGTGGCACAGAAATGCTAATAGAGATCATCCAGACCACAGCAATCATGAGCGCTGCTCGGCCGGTGGTCCGGCGTTTGGCATATTCCAAAGCATCCGTGATAGCCCAGTATCTGTCCAGTGCAATGACACAGAGGTGTAGGATTGAGGCTGTGCAGCATGTGATGTCTGACGATAACCAGATATCACACAGCACTTGGCCAAAGGCCCATGTGTGGGTGACAGTGTAAGCAATACTGATGGGCATTACTAGGACAGACACTAAAAGATCAGTCACTGCCAAGGAGCCAATGAGGTAATTTGCAGGTGTGTGGAGCTTTCGAGTCACAAAAATGGTAATAACAACAAAAACGTTTGCAAGGACCGTTGCCAAAGTTAGAACAGACAAAAGGACTGACAAGGAGATCTTCAGCCCTAATAGTGTCCTTTCATCCAAAGCCAGTGGTGCTTCAGTGAAATTTAATGACTTATTTGCTGAGCTCTGGAGAGAGAGCTCTGCTGAATGGTTATACTGAGTCATCCTCTGCTCTGATTTCACTTCTCGCTTTCCAGTGTAATCTTTCTGGGTCGATGAAGGAAGATGCTTAGTTTTCTGCTGAAATAGAATTTTTCATACTAGAGCCCAACACTGAAGAAATATTAACTTGTTGAAAACTTCAGCTTACACAGCAGATGAGGTACTTGCCTAAGTTACATTTTCCATCATGTCACATCAATGACATCATTGTTAAAGCAAAACGTTAACATAATCATCCAGACATGATTCTGGTGTCTGACAATACAAGCACTATCACAACACACGTACTATAAGTGGTGGGAATTTAGGTGGTTTTCATTTGCATCTTGCAGGTGACTATATCGTTCTTTATTACCTTCTTTTCATACCTCCTTTCTCAACTCATCTTCTGCAAAGCTGCATTAATCAATACTGAAGAGTGAGATGTCAAAAAAGAAACATCAGGGCATGTAATTGATGCCCCTGTGCTTGGGACAAAGCCACCCTCAAGAGTATTTTCTCTTCCTCTCTATTAGCTGAATGTCACGTTTTTGATATTTATAAGGGACACTTCATTAGTAGAGTACCCAAGATATAAACCAATACTGTCTGCATTCCTTCTGCAAGCATCATTTCTGCCAGAATTGTAAATCAAGACGTCTTTCTGAAAAGCTCAGAGCTCAGTTTTCATTTATTCCTCCAGACCAGTGAGGTTTTCTCTTCAACAATCAGTCTTCAAGTGCTGAAGTCAGGTGTTGGGTACCAGAATTCAATGCATTGGCACTGAAGCTCACAGCGTGTTCCAAGAACTGAGATGCTCCTGATCATGCACATAGTGAATGATTGCAATGACTTCTGGAGTAGTGATCCCCTCAAAAGAGGAACAATAGACTGGTGAAGGGGTTCTGGAAAAAGAAAGCAAGTTTTTTAGTCCAGAATGGTGATACAAGAGTTGTGGTCGTTGAGGTATCACAGTCTGCAATCTACAGGCTTTCCATGCTTGTCTTTAGAGTCACTTAGTGTAATCTGAAATCTTTACAAACCTGAAGAACAGACAGATTTCCTTGAGACCTCTGACTCAGATCCCCTCACAAGTACCAGAACGTCACTTACATTATGCCAGCCCAAGCTTTCTTGAAAGAGATTGTGAATATGGTCCATGAACAGCTTTGAAACATTCTGTGAGGGCAAAAAAGAGAGACACTGAACTTCTCCAAGAAGATAGTCACCAGGGCAGCCTCCTCCGAAGCATTGAGAAGAAACTCCTCTGTCACTCATAACTGGCACATCTGAAACAGAGCTGAGAGTCACTCAGTTAGGAATCTGTGGGGCAAGAGCATCATATACTTACATGAAACATTAACACTTTGCTGTCAAACAGCCTTTCTTGAGCTCACGAATCCTGACATAAGAAACAACACTTGTCAGGTTTGAGAATTTGATTTTGTTATAAGCAACCACCTTCTGTGAGTCAAACTTATTTTTAAAGATGCATTTTCTTCTGAGGTGTGTTTTTCCAATAAAGGGACCTAGAAGAGTCTCCTGTTTCACACTAAATGCCTTGGACTTTTTACCAGGAAGGCTAACCCATCTTTCTAACGACCATTTTTGTGACACTGAGCAAAGGTTCAACTTCTGAACATAAGAATGGCCACAGTGACCAAAGTCCATCAAACCCAGTCACCTTTCTCTGAAAATGGCTCAACCCTGTTGCCTTTTTCTGATGCTTTCACAATTCTGATATGTTCTCTTTGAGACAGAGGGACCAGAACCCTCTGTGTAACCAGAACAGACAGTGTTGAAGATGTGGATACATCTGATTCTACTGCAGCATAATAAAAGCTTCTGTTCTCTTCTCAATTTCTTGCCTAATGATTTCTGAGATTTACTGTTTTAATCATTCCATGGCTTGATCTGACATTTCCACAGGACAGTCCCAATTAATACAATTCCAAAGCTACAAGTGGTCACATCAGCATATTTTCCTGTTTGCTTTGCTCCCTTTTGGCATCTATCTGTCTTGTACTCCTTCTCGCACTTTTAACTAAGGATCTGTGCAGCTCTGCACAGTCAGTCCTTGTCTTTATTACCCTGAAGAGCTTTGTTTCATCATCAGATGTCAACACCCCATTATTCATATACTTCCCAGATCACTTAAAGCCTCTTGAGAGTCCAAGTACCAGTTGGACTTTACTCAACCCATATCAGCTTTTTGTACTTACTTCGGCAGATTGCTGAGGTGTAACTTACCTTTGCAAAAGCCTCAGCTTTTACTGTTCCCCGAACCACCATATTTACTATGTGTACAGTCATACTGTTGTTTCTTCTAGCCTTTGCAAACTGGCTGGGTACAGACATCAGGCCTATGGGTAAGCAGTTGGAAACTGGTACCACAGAAGCTGTCCTGCAGATGGCAGGTGCCAGAGGAGTTTCAAGTAGAGGCTGAATACCCTCGCTGATACCATTGCATTTTGGATCTTGAGCTGCATTGACCTCTTTAGCTGAGCACTGTCTGACAGTGGAGATGTGATGTTGTTCACTTTGGCCTGAAATAAAGGTGCCACTTGTAAACATCCTCTGAATTCTCGTTAGTGAACAGCGATGGTGAAGTTCATCTGGTTTCCCTGTGAGACATTTTCTTTACCTTCTCCGTTGTTTTCTGGTTTTCTCTGCTGTTCCAGCTCTGCAGTTCAACTAACCCAGTGAAGGCAGCAGGGCAGGGTCTCTAGCCTGCTTAAGTTGGAGGAGAAACCAAACTTCAGCAGGGCAGGTAAGCTCACACGCAGGAGGCTGAGTCACAACCAAGTGCCAACGTGAGAGCAAGAGAGGCCAAGGATGTCCAGTCCAGTAAAGGAAGTCATGACCCGTTTCTGTCCCTTCTGGAACACAGATGCCATTTCTGAAGAATGGAGTGAGTTTTATAGACAACAATTTAATGGAATTACAGAATCATAGAATCATAGAATGGGTTGG
>NW_009926492.1:0-239 GCF_000696875.1 Nestor notabilis
GTGCGGGGGTGTGCTCCTCACAGCCGAAGGGTTTCCTTCATGTTCTGGTGGTTCCTCCCTGCTGGTCACGTCCCGCGCCGCAGCTTTGCCACCGTGTGTGTGCTGACAGCGCTCCTCAGCCACTGCTGCTGCGGCGTCCGGATCAACCGAGCCGGACTCGGGTTAGCGACAGCTTCAGCTTTCGGCTTCTCCCTGTCCAATCTGATCTCTGCTTTACATTTACATCTCTGACGCGCTCT
>NW_009926492.1:396-7957 GCF_000696875.1 Nestor notabilis
GGCCCCCCAGCCCCCTCACAGGGAAGAGCTTCTGCCTCAGAGCTCATCTCAATCTCCCCTCTGGCAGGTTAAAGCCATTCCCCTTGGCCTGTCCCTCCATCCCTTGTCCAAAGCCCCTCTCCAGGTTTCCTGGAGCCCCTTTAGGCACTGGAGCTGCTCTAAGGTGTCCCCTTGAGGAGCCTTCTCTTCTCCAGCTGCCCCAGCCCAGCTCTCTCAGCCTGGCTCCAGAGCAGAGCTGCTCCAGCCCTCGCAGCAGCTCTTGGAGATGAACGTGTCAGCAGTTCGGTCACTTTTGTTGTAATTTAAGACAGAGACACCAGCATCTCTGTATTTCTTCTCCCAGCAGTAGGGAGCATGTGTATTGTACAGCTTCAGATCCACAAAAGGATTATTTTCCTGCTTCCCAAATAGGCCTGTGGGAGCTGCTGTGTAAAACACACCACCTCTCAAGAAAAGGTGGTGTGAAAAGTCAGTGCTGGAAGTGATAAAAAATTTCTCTTTCAAGTGACAGTTCAGATTCTGGCGATGCTGTTGATTGCTGAATCACACTGCTCGAGCCAGAGATGTGAATTCTAGTGCCACAAGCTGTAAATAACTTTTGGGCTGTATTTCTAGCTCCCCATTCCCTCATCTTGGATTTAGTGGCACAAGTTTTCTTTACTAGATCACTTATTCCCCTTTTATGCTTTTATACTTAATCCAAGCTCATTTTTTACTAGGTATATATGAAGAAATAGATGCCTCTTTTGAGGGACACACATCAAGCTTGCTGATCAGAGCATCTTCAGAGTAAAGTCTTTCAGAAACTAATTCTAGATGCTCAGCATCACGAATTATTTGTGGCATAACAGCAATAAAGTTGCATGCAAGAAGCTGCTCTGGTGTCTCTCCATAACTGGTCATATCCTTTATGTTACTGAGAAACAAGGTGAAACAGTTGTACTCTTTCTGGATCATCCTTTTTAGCTGCTTCGCTTTTCAAATGATCCTGTGTTAACAAATCAATAAATCTGTCACAGCAGGGAAGGGGATTTTGTCTCCCGTACTAAACTGATAAATCTGTGTCCAGAGGTGAGTAGACATGCCAAGTAATTGTAAAGTTATTGAAGCTTTTACATGTTGGATCATTTCTGGGCAAATCGCTCTGTAAGTCTGGATGGTTTAGGAAGATCAGAGCGTAGCAAGTGATGTGAAATGGATTTGGGGGTCCAAATGCAGGCTTTGGAGCTCCCGAGGTAGTAAATCAGTGGTGGGACCTTGTAAGAGGATTGTAGAAGGCGCAGAGGCATGGCTCACACCACCTCTGCAGCTCTCAGGTGGATCGATCCCAGGCACGCGCTCTGCCCGGGGGAGCCTAATCTGGCCCTTCCCTTCTCTGGTTGGAAGGAACAGAGTGAGTTCACTCCCGTGGACTTTGTGCTGCCATGTT
The DNA here is from genome assembly GCF_000696875.1 of Nestor notabilis. Classification (NCBI taxonomy): domain Eukaryota; kingdom Metazoa; phylum Chordata; class Aves; order Psittaciformes; family Psittacidae; genus Nestor; species Nestor notabilis. The sequence goes on from NW_009926492.1 coordinate 1,826, forward strand.
GCTGAATGTGATGTTTCCATGGAAATGCACCGAGATACCTTAGCCTTGAGGCAGGGATGGCACCAGGAGGTATGAGGTCTGTGTTGTTGCAGCAGGGCTGAGCTCTCCTCCGGAGCGAGGCGTGAGTTCTGATAAGCACTGGCCCTGGAGTGCTGAATTTGCTCTGTGTGTGTACACCAGCAGTTAAACACTGCAAGCCTTGAGAAACACAAATCGCCTCCAATTCATTTCTGAGTGGGAAGGGAAGACAGACACCTTTCCTGGTGACAGACAGCATGCAGATAATCAAATCTGCATGTTTAAAAAGAGCTGCTCCTGTGCTGCTTTTCTTTCTTCTGCAACTCTGAAACTATCCCATAAATGGTGTCTGCATCCACAGGCTCCTAATTCCTATTTAGCCACTTTCTACATGGTTTGGAAGGAAGGAAACATCTAAATAGGAAATATATAATGAAATAGAAGCCAGTTGAAGCTTGATGAAGTCAGTAGACATTTCAGGTGATGTGAACAAAGCTTTGGAGCAGGTTGTTACCCACCCTGAATTGTGAAACGAGCTGTTGTCACATCTCCTGATTTCAGTCATCTTGATTAGCCTCTTGTACAAGCAGGGGAGCTCCTGGGCAGTACTTAGAAGCTGTTCAGTTGGAAGCGTGAATGTCTGTGCTCTAAAAAGTAGTGTTTTGGCTCAGCTCAAGGTCTGTGTGGTGCAGGGATCTTACGTTTAGGGACAAAGCAGTGGCAGGTTGTATAGAGGAGAGAATGGCACAAGCAAAGCATGGCAATGTCCATGGGGCACATGAAATGTCCTTCTCATCGGAGGCTGCAGCTGGACTCAACTTTCTTGATGCTGTCAGCAAATAAACAGAGGAGAAATTTGGGTTGAGGATGAAGGAGGCAAATTATTTCCCAGGCCACTGTACTGGTCCCTGCATAGCTACATGTGATTTTTGTGATAAACACGTGAAGGATATGCCTGAATGGAGCTTTGACTTCTCCTTTTGCTGCATGGAGAATTGTCAGCTCATTCTGTGCCAAACATTTGAGAACTGGTGAACAGAAAGTGTCCTGTTGTGTCCCCCCACCACGGTGCCATGTGGTGGGGGGATACACAGCAGGATTTAATACTGACAAGTGTGACTGAAAAATCGACGGCGCTTTGTCTCTTTTCTTCCTCGTTTACAACTGTTTGTTGTTTGGTTTTGATTTCTTTTTCCTTCTGCTTTTCTCTCTTTGTTCTTGCAGGTAAAAATGGCTGCAGAAGAGAAGTGGAAATATTGGGCTTCAAAGCAGCACAGTGGGGCTGGAGAAGCAGGTGAAAAGGAACCGTGTGTGCTTCTGGGCCAGCAGCTGGCTGAACCAGGAAGGTTCGCTTATGCGGCGCTTTGTGGGATGTCCCTTGCATGGCTCTTCCCTGAAGAAGAGCAAAGGTACTACACAGGGTAGCAAGGGGTGAGCAAAGGAGGTGCAGCAGCTCAGCTGGAGCTGGTATGAGACTCTGCCCGGGGTCTTCTGAAGTTAGGGAAGAGCTTTTTGACATTAGGTGTTAATAGTATTGACTTTCTTATGCCTTTAAGTCTTTTATACTTCAGGCATCCTTTAATACTGCAGACTTCAAAGCCTGTCTGGAAGCAAGGTCTGGCCCCATTCAGGTTGTTTGCTTGTTTGTTTGACCAGCTTGTGTAGCAATTTGCCTTCTGCTGACTTCTTACAGTGCTTTGATTTTTGTGTGAACAGTAACAGATCAACGTTTGAAATCAGAGACCTGCCAAAATACCCAGTTATGGAGGTTAACTGCAGCTCTTGCCTTACAGCTCCTTCCGGACGGGATTCATTGAGGGCTTTGTGAAGTGGCTGGGCCTGCCCAATGCTGTCTTACCTGCCATGACAGCATTCGCTAATGGCTTAGGAGGTGAAGGCACAGAAAGTTTTGCCCAGCTTTTGCTGCAGGATCCCATCTTGAAAGAAAATCCAGTCGTCATCACCCAAGTAAGTTCATGTGCTCCCCTCGCTCTTGTTTGCTTTTGCAGAAGAGCTTTGTCACACGTGTCTGTCTGACACCGAGGTTCTGTTTGTACAGTCAGGAAGTCAAATCAGTATTCCTGGTATGCATATATTTCTGAGGAGCCGTGTGGGTGACTGGCATTCTCTCTATCCATAAAGAGCTCATAGAAGTGACGAACACGAGGCACAGTTACTGTCTGTTGAATTAATGTTTTGTGCCTTTGATACTCTTGCTCTAAGGAACAGAAAACTGACAAACCTTTGACTGTATTACTGCGGTGGTTCTGATTCCTATGAGTGTTCTTCAGCTCTTGGTGAAACACTGAACATGATAGACCTGATTTTCACTTGTTTCAAAACCCCTTTACCATACCTGTAAGACAAAACACTCTACATACATGCTCCAAACAGCACAATTTCATTCTACGAATTTCCAGAGTCGGCTTTGGCCAGAAGGAATGAAGTTATTTTGGCCTTTATTTTCTTTCACTGAGGAAGTATTAGTGAGACTGGGACTGCTCCATAAATGTTCTGATGTAAAAGCTGAACAAAGATAAAAGAGGTGAAGCATTTCGCTGGCATTGACCTTTTGCTGCAGAATCTCAGCTGGGGAAGATAACTCCTCATCCAGCCTCATCTTATGCCACAGGGGGCGAAGAGCACAGAAGGCTGCTGCTGCTGCCTCTGCCACACATAATGTGGCCACTGTCACCTCACATGCTGCACACAAGGAAACAGCAGGACACCCTGCATGCAGGTACTGATATTGAGTAATCACACGCTCCTGCCTGGCAGAGCAGCACATGTCAGAACGTGATAGGAGTGAACTGTCTTGGCCATCATCACCAGCTTCCATTATCTCTGCCATCTTTGTCTCCTAAACTGTAAGAGGCCTTGGAGGCTCTGTTCCAAATGACCAATGTTACAACACCCAAAGTCCTGTAACAGTCTGAGTACAGTGACAGAGAATCTTGAGCTTAATTAATAACTTAGGACAGATCTTCTGAAACAAGAGCAGCTCTTTTGATGTTGTTTGCTCAGAACCAGTAAAGCCACACTCAGTTCTTTCTGCATTTAGATGGCTTGTTATTTCCCAGGTTGATTCCCTTGTTCTCTCTGCTTCAGGATTTTCTGCATTGCTGCTGAGTTTAAGGGTGAAATTTTGGTGGAATTTAGCTTGTGCTTGCTCTGAGCTTATGTTGCAGGAGGGCTCCACGTGCTTTTACAGCAGTGGCTCTAGATTAGCAGTAGCACGTGGTATTTGCTCTGAGCCAGAGAACTGAGGCACTTATCACCTGGGATCGGGTGGAATACAGGAGCCAGAGATAACAGTTCTTTGATTAGTTGAAAGTAAAGATGAGGAAGAGCTGTGAGTCTAATGCCACAACATCTGTACCTTCTGCATGTCTATGGGCAAGGTGATCCAAGGAAAGACAGAATTAAAGACTTTGAGAATTATAAAGACTTTTGTAGGGCAAGGCAAGCAGAGGCTTGCAGGGTGTCTTTGGGAATACATACCGGCATGTGGGAAGCTTCAGTGGATCAAGCTGAGATCACCTTTTGCCTTCTCACCTGTCAGCACTAATGCTGGCGGTTTTGAATGCCCTCCATCTCAGAGGTGCTGAAGGGCTGATCCATGAAATCAGGAGACTAGAGGTGAACTCACATGGATTCAATGAACATTTGAGGATTATGGATATTTATCTTTGTTTGCATTCCTTGAGGATGACTAATACAGGCAAATGTTGGTTAACTGCATCCTTTGAGGACAGCAGCCATAACACACAGGCTGTGGGTGCAGTCTGAGAAGGCAGTGCAACAAAAAGAGGTGATGATAGGTGAGAAAATGCTGAAACAGCTTACTATGAATTCATTGGGCTTTCTCTGAACATACTTGTGTTTTGTGTTCGGGTGCTTTCTGTTGTTGAAGAAATGGGTTTTGAACTTGCAGCAATTCATCCAAACCTGGCGGAGCCTGAACAAAGATTTCTTCCCTTTCTTTGTAAGGTTTCTCAGTCCTGCAGGTGAAAGTCTTGTGCATGGAGTTCACAGGGAGATCCAAAACACCAACTTCAAAATAAGACTGAAATACAGTAACTGTTGCTTAGAGGAGGAAACCAAACTACTTGCAAACTAATCTAATCAGTGCTGATTGGATTCCAGATTTACTGCACAGCAGTACGTGCAAAGCCTAAACCAGTTCAAAAGAGCTGAGAATGCTCATTGGTACAGATGCAATAAAACCAGGAGTTCCAGTTTATCACCTCATTACCTGTATCCATCCCTCACCTTTTGAAATGCATGGATGGAAATGCTTAGGCCAGCAGAGGGGGAGAATCCCCTCCCTTGACCTGCTGCTCACCCTGCTTGGTCGTTAGGGGCACAGAGGAGGCCTCATTCAGTGACTAACAACTTCAAAGGCTTATTCACACAGTGGAGATAGCAAACCAGGGCTTTTCTTGGGTGAGCACTCTGGCCACAGGGGTGCAGGACGAAGGAGCAGTGATGACTACTTTGTGCAGTGCCCAGCCCAACAGATACCTTCTGGAAATCCTTATCCCATTAGGTTACCTTCTGGAAATCCTGTCCCATTAGGTTACAGGACAGGCAAACAAAAGAAGTCTTCTCTGTGGATGGGAACAGCCACCCAGATACTCAGCAGTAGAGGGCAGGTGGGTGAAAACATTAGGCAGCAGAGGAGTGAAGGTTCTGGGGCTATAGCTGGTGAAAAGGCACCCATAGGTGGGAGATCAGGTGCCCTGATCCTTTGGTTTCCCCAGTCCCATGCAAAAGCTTTCTTTGCCTTTATGAAATAGCAGACTCTTCTCATGCTAAAATGGTATTTGGAGTCCAGGCACTTGCTTTTGCCTGTCTAGTATCTCCAGTTTGCTCCTCTTGCAGCAGGAGTTGGTTAAGGATGCCTTGTTCTCCCTTCTGCACTTCTCATGCAGCAGGGAAAAATTGGAGACATTTTTACAAAACAAATTTTCCTTAGGAGCTTCTGGGACCGATAACCATAAACTCTCTGGCAGCCTCCTACATCTTTGGCTGCATTTTTTGTGTTCCCAAAGGGCTGAAGGATTCCCTGTAAAATTCAGCTCTGCTTTGTATGTGTGCAGGAGAGGGAAGCAGCTAGACTGAGCGAGTGCTCAGTGTTGTAGCTACAGAAAGAACGTAATGCTTGTCCAGTGACAATAAAAGAGGAGAACACAGCAGTAAAACCACTGCCCTCTTTTGCATGGCTTTTTCCATAGAAACCATCTATTAGATTGATTTGTTTTACAAATTCTTTTTATGGTTAAGAGCCAGCACAGGAGTCAAGTCCCTCAGTCTTGACAGATGGTCATAAATTCTGAGTTTTCTATTTTGGAGCACTTCATCCAACAGCATTTCATGCCAGTTCAGCCTTACTGCCTAGAGCTATGAATTCCCAGAATGCCAAAGAAAATAGGAGCCACTGATCCATTTGAGTAGCATTCAGACCTGTTCCTTATTGAAAATAGGAGTATATATGACTACCTATGACCAAGACAGGCTGAGAACATTGGGGCTGTTCAGCCTGGAGAAGAGAAGCTGCGTGGAGACCTCAGAGCAGCTTCCAGGGTCTGAAGGGGGCTACAAGGATGCTGAAGAGGGACCTTCATCAGGGACTGGAGTGACAGGACAAGGGGTGATGGGTTCAAACTGAAACAGAGGAAGGTCAGGTTGGATCTGAGGCAGAAGCTCTTCCCTGTGAGGGTGCTGAGGTGCTGGCACAGGGTGCCCAGAGAAGCTGTGGCTGCCCCATCCCTGGCAGTGTTCAAGGCCAGGTTGGACACCTGGGCTTGGAGCAACCTGCTCCATGGAAGGTGGAAGGTGTCTCTGCCTGTGGCAGGGGTTGGAACTCTATGATATTAAGGTCATTTCCAACCCAAACCAGCCTGTGTTTCTATGTAGGAGAATTAGAGCCCTGTTTCTCCAAACTTTGAAATCCATTGTAGTCACAGTGCTTTCAACAGGATCACTAATAACAAAAATTATGGGATGCCTCAGCATATACCAAGCATTATCTACTTCTGTCCACCCATTTGTACCTGCATATGGAGAATTCTGTACTGGGAGTGCCTGGCTTTGCTTGCTGCTGCCCTGCTG
>NW_009926492.1:7989-8273 GCF_000696875.1 Nestor notabilis
CTTGCTGGCTTCCCATATTGATGAGCTGTCATGCTGCAGTAATTGAATCATAGTTCAATGGGTTTTCATGCCTCCACACATACATCATCAGTTTTAACTTGAATATTCTCTTTTTCCTTTTAGGACCTTCTATCCTTCTCTCTCAGAGATGGTAAGTTCACTTAGCACTTGCTCTTTGTACCAATAATGTAGATGAGTTTACATCTAGTACTTTAAAATGCTCAAAAAACTCAAAGTACCATCCTGTTTAATCTCAGCTTCCTTTCTGGCAAAAGCAGCACACT